>NW_015505825.1:1742793-1748222 GCF_001515645.1 Sinocyclocheilus grahami
TGTTGTAAAGTTTTTGTGTCCCTGAGCTGCACCCTCAAAGCAGTGCCACACCCCCCTTAGCCTGTTCAGTTCCCTGTTAGCCCAAGCTCCACCCACCCAATCTCAAGCCAATTAGAGCCATCTCACAGACTTTATTAGCTGCACCTGTGTCCACAGTCTACGCTTTGTTGCATGTGGTTGTACTGTGCAGAGGACTGAGTTTTACTCCTTTCATTCTGTCTTTCCTGCGTGTGCGTAATTGACATTGTAAGTACCTTCGTTTGATGCTTATATATTATTTTGTATGATTTAAGTTTGGCCTAAATGTGTTTGTTCATGCTTGTTCTAGTTCCTGTTTAGGCATGTGCTTTAGGTATTTAATGTGCAGTTGATGGAACGTTGTGGTTGCCTTGTACCTTATTTAGCACTATTAATGGTAAACTAAAACTCTGTATATTTGTTCCCCTTGATAGAAACCACACGCACATCTACATGTTCCAAAATTCCTTGGATGTACAATAAACTTTCATATACCTGGTTTGACTGGACTGGACCTGTTCTTACCGACAGCCCCACTGGCTTCAAGCTAGCTACCCAAACTGCTGCCAGTTCTCCTTAGACATCCTCCGTTTCACACACCTTTGTAAAAAGGTGCAAATGATACCTAATGTATCAATTAATAAGACTAAGTTTGAATACTTGCACGTCTCGTCTGTCTGAAAGAAAGGCTTGATGCAGTCCAAAGGTTCAAGTTGATCTTTGCTGAAGTTGGTTGATGAAAAAGAACCAGTTTTGAGTCAGAGAATCTTGGTGAATGGAAAAGTCAAGGCCGAAGCCTGGCACAAGCTTAGGATGTCCTGGAGCACTGTAGCTCACATTTTCATCTTCTCAGAATTCAACCAAACCAGCGACTCTGGGCGGGTCCTTGGTGTGAGGCCTTTAAGGTCGGAGAAGATTCACGCCTCTCAAGATGGCTTGTCCAATGAGAAAGGCTGAAATTCCAAGCGGGAGGTTGCAATTGCTGGAGGGTTTTACGACCCTTTGTGTGACGGCATGGTAATTTGCAAATGGAACTTGAATCGAAATTACTAAAGATTCTCAGGACACTAATATATTGCCTATGTACCAACATATATTATACTCTCTCGTTTAGATCATCAGAAGGCAAATTCATAGATATTAAACATGGTAGGATTACATATAGGTAAGATGACAGGAATGAGTGTTTGGATGGACCGCATGGACGACAACACTCACCTGGACGTCACTGGGATAAATCATGGTACCAATCAAGACCTCACGAGAATCGATGGGAGAGATTGTGGAATCAACCAAGCTCATTTGGAAACTCAAGAGAAAAAAACTCATGGGAATCCAACGGAACCTACAAGGGAAAACGACAAACACACCCAGGAGCAACCAGTCCAAGGAATCAACGAAGGAACTCGCAAAGATTCAAAGCTGGCAAAACAGTCAGAAACTGATCCAACACCTGATGCGTCAGATCACAGCAGTGTCCAACAAACACCTGCTGACGAAACCACTCAAGTTCCTGAAAGTGCTGTCTTGGTCGTCTGCCACTCCTCCGTGAAACACCAGATCAGTCCTGACATCCTACCTGTCTCATCCCAAACTCCAGTCCCTCAACTTCTGGGCGACCTCATTCAGAAAGGTATAGTAAGAAAGTTTTACCTCTCCATCATCATCGAACGCCACATCAAAGTCGAAGCCCTCCTGGACACGGGAGCTGACATCACTCTAATGTCAACCGAACTCCTTGAAGTCCAAGAAATAACAAAGAGGTCTAATAGCACCCTCAAACTTCAAAGGTGCGAGCTGAACCTTCAAGCATATTCCAACACGGGCCTACAGCTAAAAGATATGGCCCCAATTCACCTAAATGTGGGACCAATGGACCTCGTTCACCCAGTATATGTCTCACCACTCAACACGTATCCACTCCTCATTGGAAAAGACCTGCTTAATCGCTTTGAACCCTTAATTGACTTCAAGCACCTAAAGATATGGACACAAGTCCGCAAGCCTCTACCCTTCCAGTCAGTAGACTCCGAGTCGCAGTGTCAAACCACAGACGCTGCCGCCAATTCACTGACTGCAATGTCAAAGCCAGGGCCAGGGCCAAGCTCAACTCCATGCAGCAAGAACCTGGACCCTTTCCTCTGCTCATTGCAGGCGCCTGACTCAGACTCAGCCCCCTTCGAATCATGACTGCCATAAATTTCCACGACACATCAGTGTCCGATGCAGCATTAGCCCTGTGGGCGGAGAACTCAGCTATCAGCCTGAAGCTATTCAGAGCACTGAAACAAAGACAGCAGAGCCTCCCACATGTCTCAAGACACAGCCGCTTCCCTCTCAGTCCCTGGTCGACAGCCATGGCTACCTCCAAGATCATCTGCGCTGTGGATATACGATGGAACAACAGACACCTGCGTCACTACTTCCTCATTGTCCCCAACCTACCTCATGACATCTACATTGGAGCAGACATCATGGTCTGGCTCAATGCCTGTGTTGACGTCGTGAACGACGTCATATGGTCTTCCCTGTCACGCCAACTGACCCCTGCAGTCAACCTCAAGAACCTTCGATCTGGTCAAACAATGCCAGACGCATGCGCCATGATCAGTGAACAAGAAGCCAGAATACCTGCCTACAGCAAGAGTGTCAGCGTCCGCCTCAACATGCGACCTGGCCAAACTCTCAACAGTAAGCTAGGCTTCTTCCAACCTTCCAGGACCTGCCTAAGACTAGGACTGACCTTGGAAGCCACACCTCTCATTGAAGTGACATCTCGTGCTGTGTACATACTGTTCAACAACTGTACGGCCAAAGACATCAACATTCCCAAAGCCAGTCACCTGGGATGGCTCATCAACCAGACGTTCCATGACTTTGAGCTAACGGTACCGGTCATAGGCCCCATACCAGTCCAACTAATGTCAGATGAATATGATGACACAGTAAAGTACACAAGACCCAATGAAACCATTGCCATCACTTCTATTCTGCCAGTGCCCAGAGAGAGCGTCTGCCAATCAGAAATAACAGATGACACTCCCCTCGCAGTCTACACTGTCTCAACACAGCCCACGACAGAATCACCTGCACAGGTGACCAAGGCACAGAGCCCCTCAAATGACTCAACCATGGAGGAACCCTACACCGGGTTCGGTGCACAAATCCAACGGATCCTGAGTGATGCGGATGCCCTCCACAAGGAAGCAGATCGCCAAGGACTCAAAGAGGTTCTGTACAAGTACAAGTACAAGGACTCCTTCGCAAAGGACTCCCTGGACTGTGTCCTGACCAACATCCACAGTGTGCGCATCCCGACAAGCACAAATGCACCACCCACATTTGTGCAGCAGTACAAGATCCCAATAGCGTCATATGAGCCAGTGCAAGAAATTGTTGACTCCACGCTGGAAAAGGGGGTCATCCGGCCCTGTAACAGCACATACTCTGCTCCGATATGGCCAGTCCTGAAACCCAACAGCAAATGGTGGCCCACTATCGACTATCGCAAGTTGAACCAGCAAATACCTTTGTCACGATGGCCGATGACCCAGTTGGACCAAGAAATTCCAAAAATCAAAGGCTCGACAATCCTTTCCACACTGGACGTCGCCTCCGGGCTCTGGACAATCCCTGTCCACCCCAATGACCAACACAAGCTGGCTTTCACCTTTGGCAATCGACAATACACCTTCACATGGTGCCCCTTCGGCTATGCCAACTCACCAGCAGAATTTAACATCTTCCTGAACAAAGCATGCCCTGATGCCAGAACGAGAGGCAACCTCGTTTACGTGGATGATGTGCTGTTGAAAAGCTCAAATGTGACAGACCACCTCAAAGAAATCGATCACGTCCTGAACCAGCTGACAACAGCAGGAGCAAAGATCGCCCTCCACAAAGGACAATGGTGCAAAACCAAAGTGAACTACGTTGGCCTGCTAGTCGGACGAGATGCATCGAACCACAGTCCAGTCGCACCCAAGCAATCCAAAACATAAAGACACCGTGGTCGCTTATGCCAGCAAAACACTGCTTCCCCCAGAATGCAAATACTCAGATTGCGAAAAAGCTTTGCTTTGCACTGTGTGGGCCATCCAGCGTTTCTCCAACTACATTGGAACTCAGGTTTCAATGATAACCTTCTGTCACCAGCCAGTAACCTTCCTCAACAGCCAACAAATCAGGGATGGCGTAATAACCAACGCACGCATAGTTACTTGGCTAATGATGCTCCAAGGACGGGACGTCGAGGCAAAATATGCCCAAAACCACAAATCATCTCTAGGAAACGGGCTAGCAGCCTGCCAGAACTGTTCGATGGATACGCTGCACACAGCAGCAGAACCCAAAGAACCTTTACCGCTGCAACTGACAAAACCACAGGTACTTCGAAGAGAATAGGAAATGGGCTAGCAGCCTGCCAGAACTGTTCGACGGATACACTGCATACAGCAGCAGAACCCAAAGAACCTTTACCGCTGCAACTGACAAACCACAGGTACTTCGAGGAGAATGTGTGTGAAGGAATGCCCACAGCATATGTCGATGGCTGCTCCTACAATCAACAGGGCAACTTGAAAGCTGGAGCGGGAGTGGTCTGGCTCAACAATGACCCTTGCCCGACGCAACAATTCAAATTAGGCCCTCACTCATCACAATATGCAGAAATTGCGGCCATCCTCATCACCCTACAATTTGCTGCATCCCACAACATCAAAGAACTCCTCATCTGTACCGACTCGAACTACGCCCGTCTAAGCTTCACATGCCATCTAGCTGGATGGAAACAGAATGTATTCAAGACAGCTAACAACAAGCCTGTCAAACAGGAACTCTTTCAAGCATGCGATGCCATTGTTACTGAACATGATATGATCGTTTATTGGGAAAAGGTCAGAGGCCCCTCTCGTCAACCAGGACAAGACAAAGATCTCAATGACCAAACTGATGCCCTTGCCAAAGCAGGTGCATTACACGGAGAGTCCTGGACATTTCCTGCCCTCCTACCCACCCCATCAGTGGCTGCCATAACCCGCCGCCAGCACACCACTGGCGCGCAAAACCCCACCTTCTCCCACGTTGAACTCTTACCTCAATTCGCCGCTGATGATCTCCTCACCCTCCAAGCTTCGGATCCGACACTGCAAACTATTGCAGCCCACCTTTCAAACCCCTTAACTCATCCCATTTCCACCTCCGACCTAGCCCCTTCCTACGATCTCTGCACGCTCAACTCTATCAAGCACATGCTGCACCTCAAAGATGGCGTTCTCACATATGTCCCTGAGCCCCTCACTGCGCCCAAGCTCGTAGTCCCTCGGGGCCAAAGGGGGATAATGCTGACACACGCCCATGATTCACCATGCGCTGGACACCATGGCACCAAGGCCACCTACGAAATGCTCAAG
>NW_015505825.1:1749178-1751294 GCF_001515645.1 Sinocyclocheilus grahami
ATGAAGGAAGTGTGGAAACTCCTGGGTATACAGGCCCAGCTCCATATAAGCCATCACCCAATTTCCTCAGGTCAAGTGGAACGAGCCAACAGGACAGTGGTCAGCATGTTGAAGAAGTACGTGTCCGCCAATCAAAAGGTTTGGGATATTAAGCTTCCTCAGGGAATGATGGCCGTCAGGGCCACCACTCACCGGTCTACTGGAGTACCCCCGTTCGAGATGATGACGGTGCGACAAATGACGCTACCGTTACACCTGTTGTACCAACCTGGTGACCTGAACCTCGTCACCGCCTATACCACTCACCAGTACCTGGAAGAGTTGCATCAACACCTGAGAACAACTTTCGCCTTCGCGCAACAACAGCTCCAAAGAAGTGCGGAAGGTCGAAAAGCCTACTATGACCAAAAGGCCTCTCACCAGGAGCTCAACATCGGAGACAAAGTGTGGTACTACAGCTTCGCCCCACCAAGGCAGACGCTCCTCATCGCCTGTCAAAGAAATTCCTACCTCACTGGACAGGACCCCATAAGATTGTGGACAAGCTCTCACCTGTTGCCTATCGAATCAAAATCAGCCAAGGGCGCAGCGAGCCAGTCCTTCGATGGGTCCATCGAAACCAGATAAAGAGGCACCAGGGCTCCAACCGACAGGAAAAGGGGGAAGATCAAACCAACTGACACAGACCGACACTCTCATACTCTACACCACACTAACTTATGTCGTTCGAGAAAGACATATAGCTACCCTTCTTAACCACAACACTTATACACTCTCCTCCGCCGCACTACTAGGACCAACCTCTAGTAGAGAGTTGTCCTACACATGTGACACCAGCCCTTGCTGTCTAACCTCATTCAGTCGGGAACTCCCTTAACTCAACCTTTTTTGTTGTTTTTGTAAATCATTGAGAAAAGCCATCGCCAACCAAATTGAGGCAACACAAGCCGAAATCGTCAGAAACCGATGACTAGTCAACACCCCAGCGTGTACAGCTACCCTCACTTACGATCAACACGACGCATTATCCTGCCCAACCAGACTTTATGGATCAATGTCCCTAAGGGCTCGATCCTCCATATCAATAATTTAGCACTGTATCACCTCACTGACGACGAGTATCAGGCCGAACTCGAAATCTCACCCTTCTTCAAACAGCATTACTTCGTCCTCGATCCAGAATTGGAAGAAAGGATCAAGGAGGAAGGAACGCAACTTATTGATTTGACTCCTGTTGATACAGCTTTAGAAGCTATCGCTCACCTTCCGCCCGCTGGCGCGCCAATCATTCGGTCTTGGTCTGCCGCTGACACAGCGCTTTGCGTTTCTACTATTGTAGGATATGTTGTGACTCTGACACTTGCCTTCCTCCTCCACAAGCGAGTGAACACTGTCCAAGAGTCTTTCAACAAGTGCACATCCGGCATCCCGCGCATGTTCAGACGTGATAAAACTGACCAAGAACCTGAACCTGTGAACTCAACAAACCTGATTGAGATTACGCCCCTCGTCGAATCTCTGACAGTTAGAGTAATCAAACAACCCAATTCTAGATCATCCTAAACAATGCACCTGTGCCTGCCAGTATCCATCCCATCCAACACGCTTCAGGTAAGTATAATCCATTTATTTTTATTTAGAGTTTCCACTCTCACAAAGCAACCTACCGCCATGCAGTTGGACAATTGTTTGTATTAACTGACAGGCCTCTTAGGCTGACTACTACATCCCTTTAAGCAGGACCCTACAGGTATTATTTAGGTGCAGTGACCGGTATGCAACACTAGAGGTAGGTATTCAGCTCAAGGACAAAAAATGTATATGGCAATCACAGTCTCAATAAATTTTACATATTCTACTCAATTCAAAAAGAAAATTTAAGGCAAAATTAAGATGGCTTTAACAGCACCCCTATCTCATCTCAAGTGTTCCTAACCCAATTGTCCCAAATTACCCAAAGCTTGCACCAGGATTCAGTTAGGGATGGAGATGTTGTTTGTGTCTTGGGTGTGCCTGTTCTCTCTCTCTGCCTCTTGTTCCAGGGCCCGCCGATGTTCGCACCAGGAACATCACCGAGCCAAAGGGGGATGTGTAGGATTTCTGTCTTCAAACAGAA
>NW_015505825.1:1751306-1769273 GCF_001515645.1 Sinocyclocheilus grahami
TCCGATAAACAGAAAGCGACAGATTAATAGCTCCATATCCGAGCGAGAAGAATGGCAGATCTACACCCATGACATGGTCATGACCTCAGGACACCTCCCCTTTTCTCCCTGCATTACAAACCCTTTTCTCTCTCTTCGGTCAGACAAAGGGAAATAAAACTTACAACAGACAATTTCAAAAGACAATCATTAAAAGTATAAAAGGGCAACTATATTCCCAAATAATGTTTTGTGCCTTTCTATGCTTTCTGTTGGATGTGTTATTGAAACGTATGATATTTTAATCTTTGCCTTATTAATAGTCTTATCTACTAAAAGAAAGTTATGAGTATGCAAAATACCTGATGTTTGATGTTAAATGGAAGCTTGTGTCATTAGCAATAACTTAGGGGAATGAAATGTTCATTTTTGGTATCATACGCATAATTACAACCCTTTTTATAACTATCAACCAAATCTTCATTTCCCCACATGATAAATTGAAGCATCATGTTAATGTATGCACGCTCCCCCTTGCGACAAGTCGATTGGAAGATCGCATCGTGGGATGGACCAAATCGGGCTTGCTTAACAACCCAATGCCTGAACAGATGCTCGCTCGCTCTCTCTCTCTCTCTAGACCTTTGGCTTTTCGCCTTGGTGACCGCACTACAGAGCGCTCCCATGCTGTAACATCACACGAGCGAGACTCCAAAACTCAAACACTTCAGTTGAAATTTTGTGACTGCCAGAGATTTTCGAAAGCCTAAAGTCTTGCAAACTTAAACTCTCTCAGAAGACCTGCAAAGCTTCTGCGTCACCAGGAAACCCCATTCATCAGGAAGGCATCCCCAGAAACTACGTCATTCAGACATCGCGTCAGTAGCCAATCCGCAGCCCTGGGATTCCCTCAAGCAGCCAACCAGGAAGCTTTTCATCACAAACGCAAGTAACGAACAAGGTCTTCTATCTGCTGAAATCAGTGCTAAACCAAATCTCTGCTTTGTGATTCTCTCAGGTTGAATTTAAAAACTTGTGGAAAACGAGTTAGAACTTTGGGAACTTCATACAAACTCCGTCAACTCTCATTCTTCAGAACTGTATGTGTGTGTTTTAGCTTAGTTTAATGTAATCTAGAATAGCCAATAAATTCTTGTTTCATTTATAAAGAAGTTTTGTCTGGTGTCGTGAAATTTTTAAAGTTAAAACTCTACCTAGATCCTTGTTACCTTGCTCAAAATTAATAAGATTACCATTTTGCTTATGTGTCGTTGGACACTAAGTAATATGAACAGAATCGTTAATATACAGGGACATTAACGTCTCACTGGACGAGTAGTTCATAAAGTGTAAACTATCAAATTTGAAATCAGTTCTAATCAGGTTGACTTCGAATCTTCAGATTCGATTTCTCTCAAAACCTGAGCTATAAATAAATAATAATAATTAATTACCTTATAAATGAGTTAATTTCTTACAGCAGGCACTGAGAAAAGTTATGTGAAGTCGCCGGTGAAAGTTCAGCAGCCCAAATTGAGTGTTGAAAAGCCCAAAGCAATGCGGTAATGTTTTTACTGTCATAAGAAAGGACATGTTATTGCAGAGTGTTTGTCTTTGAAACGTAAACAGCATTCCCAGACAAAAGAGGTTGTGTTTGCGAATACTGTTAGTCAGAGTGCGCATTTTGAGCAGACAAAAGATAAAGTCGACAGTGTATATGTTCCATTCCTTTTCAAAGGATATGTGTCGCTATCAGGTAAGGAGGAGGATCAGGTAGAAGGGCAGGTCTTAAGGGACACTGGTGCAGCCCAATCATTTGTGTGTGCAGATGTTTTACCTTTTTCAGATCAGACGTCAGTTGGATCTAGTAGACTGGTCCAGAGTTTCAGTATGGAGATCATGAGAGTCCCCGTTCACTACATTCACCTGCAAACAGACTTGATGTCTGGTTTTGTAGAGGTAGGAGTACGCCCGGTCTTACCAGTGAAAGGAATATCCTTTATTTTAGGTAACGTTTTGGCCGGGGGGAAAGTCGTACCTTAACTCGAAGTGATCGACACTTTGTCGACAGAGCATGGCTCTGATGAATTGTCTCAGAAATATCCAAATGCATTTACTGCTTGCGTAATCATACGTGCCAATCAATCAAAGAAAGATAATGAGGTGTCTTTATCTGACTCTTTCTTATGTGTAGATCAGGAAGCTGAGGAAAGGCCTGAAGACAAGTCTCATGTCAGTGATCAGGTGAGTGAGGACATAGTGAGTGACCCACTGACTTTGACAGTAACTCGTGAGAAATTAATTGAAGCTCAGAAGAATGATGTTTCACTTGTGAAATGCTTTAAATTGGCTGAGAAACCAGAACTTAACAATGTCTCATTTGTTGTGAAGCTAAAGCTCAGGGTAAGATGAAAATGTGATATGACAAATCTGCTGTAAACAGATCTTTTGCAGTGGGTGACAAAGTGCTGGTTTTACTTCCTGTTCCTGGATCTGCATTAACGGCATGTTTTTCGGGTCCTTACGAGATCTTGGAGAGAAGGGGTGAGACAGATTACGTGTTGAGTACACCAGACAGAAAACATCAAAAACGGGTATGTCATATCAACATTTTAAAAACTTACCATAACAGAGATGATGCAAAGTTACTTCACGGAAAGGAAGATGATTCCATCCGTCCAGTTGGGGTTGTGTGTGACAGAAGTACAGTTGCTGAGCAGCAAGATAAGGTGGAAGGCTTGATGAGTCTGTCTGATACTCCATTTTTGTCTGCCAGATTGACTAATTCTGAAACTTTAGCCAATTTGTCAAGTTTCTTAGCACATCTTAGCATTGATCAGAGGGAAGATGTTGTTAAACTTCTTAGCAAGTTTTCTTCTATATTGGGTGATGTTCCCACACTTACAAATATTTTACAGCATGACATCAATATAGGTGATGCCCAGCTGAATAAACAACACCCTTATTGAGCTAACTCTACTAAAAGAGCTGCAATGAAGAAAGAAGTTCAGTAGGCCTATTTGTTGGAGAAGGGTTTGGCCAGTCCTAGTGCTAGTTTATGGAGTTCGCCATGTCTTTTAGTACAGAAGTCAGATGGTTCTGCACGTTTTTGTACCGATTATAGACGTGTCAACGCTGTAACAGTGCCTGACTGTTTTCCAATGCCGAGAATGGAGGACTGTGTTGACAGTGTTGGTTCTGCCAGATTCGTGAGTAAGTTGGATTTACTCAAAGGATATTGGCAAGTTCCATTAACTCCTAGAGCATCAGAAATTTCAGCTTTCGTAACACCAGACTGTTTCCTGCAATACAAAGTTATGGCGTTCGGCTTGCAAAATGCCACAGCCACTTTTCAGAGGTTGGTTAATCTAGTTCTTGCTGATGTTCCAAATTGTAATGCTTATCTTCATGATCTAGTGATTTACTCACAGAGCTGGTCTGGGCATGTATCACTTCTGTTGTATCACTTCATGTATCACTTCAGAGACTGTTTTAAGCGTTTACAGGAATCTTCTTTAACATTGAATTCGGCCAAATGTGAAATCGGTAAGGCTACAGTGACCTACCTAGGTAAACAGTTGGGGTATGGTCAGGTACGCCCGGTGATGGCTAAAATTTCGGCTATAAACGAATTTCCAGTGCCTAAGACCCGACGCGATTTGCGTAGCTTTTTGGGTATGGCCGGTTATTACAAATGTTTTTGTCGAAATTTCTCCTCAGTTGCTACACCATTAACTACTTTACTCAGTCCTTCAGAACTGTTTGTTTGGTCATCTGAATGTCAAACGGCATTCGACAATATTAAAGTGTTGTTGTGTAGCGAGCCTGTCCTGGCTGCTCCAAATCTCTCATTGGCGTTCAAATTGGAGGTGGACGCGAGTGACGTGGGAGCTGGTGCTGTACTCCTACAAGAGGATAAGGATGGAATTGATCACCCCATTTGTTACTTCTCTAAAAAGTTTAAGAGAAGGAAGCTTTCGCTTTGTTGTTGGCAGTCCAACATTTCAAGTTTTATGTTGGTTCTTCTACTTTTCCTGTGATTGTCTATACTGACCAGCCCATTAACTTTTATTTCATGTATGTGTAACCAGAACCAGAGATTGATGAGGTGGTTTCTTATTTTTCTGGATTACAATCTCGAGATCCGGTATAAGAAAGGTACGGCTATAACGTTGTGGCAGATGCCCTGTCTTGGGTCTAAGGAATATTGTCTACTTGGTTAGGTTGGTTCTATCAAACATGTGTGTATGTTTGTTTTTAAGGATGAGGGTGTTATGTGCCGTATTGTTCTTGGAGGGATGTTTTCTCTCACTCGCCTCACTCTCACCTCACAGGACCTGTGATTGGACCATGCTTTTGTCAATCATCAATTCTATGCAATACTTTGAGGACCAATCAGACGTTAGTTGGCACGTATAAAGACCCGGATGTGACGCGAGTTCGAGAGGAGCGTTTGCTTTTCATTTGTTTGCTCTCCCACGTTTACTTTGGTGTTTGCTCCTGTTTTTGTTTCCGAATTTGAGTTATTGTGTGTTTGAGTTTTCTCTTGTGAAACTTTACTTTACAGTGGCGGTTTAACTGCATTAACGCTGTGACTCTACTCTCGGTTTACCCGAGCTTATTCAAGTCCTTCTTTGTCACTTAGTGATGGGACCAGAGCAGCATGTCACATGACTTACATCTTACTACACGCAGGGTAAAGTTGTCCAAACACACTAGTTTACGAGTGGATGCCAACCTTTGTATTTATGTCTGTTAGCCAGTGTAGTTAGTGGCGTTCTACGCTGAAGATGTTATTTTCTTTCATTTCTTTTGTTTAGCTTGCTTTTGATTGGTGCTAGTTTGTGTTTTTGTTTTGTTTTCTTTAGCACCGCTCTTGTCCCTCACTTTTTATATCACATTTGTATATAATTTGTAAAAAGCTTTTTGTTGTTTTTTTAAGGTATTTTGGGTTTGTTTATATTAAAAAAAGTGAAGTGACATGTGGCCAAGTATGGTGACCCATACTCGGAATTAGTGCTCTGCATTTACCCATCCAAAGTGCACACACACAGCAGTGAACACACACAAACCGTGAACACACACCCGGAGCAGTGGGCAGCCATTTATGCTGCGGCGCCCGGGGAGCAGTTGGGGATTCGGTGCCTTGCTCAAGGGCACCTTGTCGTGGTATTGAAGGTGGGAGAAAGCGCTGTACATTCACTCCCCCCACCTACAATCCCTGCCGGTACGAGACTCGAACCCACAACCTTTGGGTTATGAGTCCGACTCTCTAACCATTAGGCCACGACTTCCCCCATAATATTATTGGGAGCTTTGTAATATTGACTTATTTCTCTACAAAACGCAAAAAGTTTTGTCAATGCCTGCTTCTTAATTGCACACACCGCACCTCCATTGCAGACAAAAGTGTTTTAGCTTAAATATCCTTTTATTTATAAATGTTTTGTGTTACCTCCCAAAAACCCTATACTCCAAATAATTAGGGAGCTTTAACACATGCTCAGGTGTTTACATTAAGCATTATCATCTACTGAAAGTCCACCGGCATGTTTAATTATGCAATTAGCAGAATGGACATTAAATAACAACTTCTTTCTGTTTCAAGATTAATTCTATAAACAAATTAAAGGTACAGCAATGGGTGCCTGTTTTGCCCCAAATAATGCAAATTTGTTTTTAGGATTTTGGGAAAAGAAATTTGTATTTTCTGATTCAAATCCATATTTAAAGAATGTGATGTGGTGGGGTAGATATATAGATGATATAATTTTGATATGGATAGGTTCAGAAGCGGATCTGTTAGTCTTTCATTCATACTTAAATAATACCAATGTGAATTTGAAGTTGAGTCTTTATTTTTCACATACTGAGATACATTTCTTGGACTTAGTTTTTTTAAAGAAGGCAATGGTGTATTACATACTACTATTTTTAGTAAGGAAACGGATAGAAATACTATTTTAAGAGCAGATAGTTTTCACCCTTCATGGTTGTTCGACAATATTCCCTTAGGACAGTTTCAGAGGTTAAAAATAATCTGTGACAAGGAAGATGATTTTGATTTCAGGGCTCAAAAAATGACTCAAAGATTTCAGGAACGAGGGTACAAAAACAGGGTGATCAACAAGGCATTTAATAAAGCAAGAAACATCAGTAGAGATGAGTTATTAGTACAAAAACGTAAATCACAAGATTCTGATCATTCGGTTTATTTTGTTACACAGTACAGTACAGAAGTGAATAGAATTAAGAAAATTATAAAAAATAATTGGGAAATTGTGATGAGTGATCCCCATCTCAGGGAAGTCATGTCTGAATCTCCCTCCATTGTATTCCGGAAAGCACCTACAATTAAAGATAAATTAGTGAGAAGTCATCTTTCCTTTAAGAAATTAAGTATCTGGTTATGTCCGAGTGCAGGAAATTACAGATGTGGCAATTGCAATCACTATGACAATATGGTCAAGATAAATATGTTTAAAGATGTAACTTCACACATTGAATTTAAAGTTAAATCATTTATTAATTGCAATACCTCATTTGTAGTGTATCGGTTAGAGTGTCCATGTGGTTGTTTCTATATAGGGATGACTACAAGGAAATTAAAGATCAGATTAGCAGAACATAAGAATGCCATTTGAGTTTGTAACCCTTTGTATTCTATGGCCCTTCATTATAAAGAGAAAAATCATGGTAGCCCAAGTACATTGAAGATAATCGGAATAGAACATGTCCCCAGGTCAATAAGAGGAGGTGATAGGGTCAATAGGCTTTTACAGAGAGAGTCTTTTGGATCTATATACTGAAAGCAACTAAACATCCAGGCTTAAATGGGGAATTAGACCTTGTACCTTTTTTGTAATAAGAATTCAGATCTGGAAGTATTATATTGTTGATCTTGTTGTTTTTTTTTTTTCAAGAAATGTATACTATGTACATACATACATTGATTTGTGGAGTCTGATTTATATATTTAAGTTTTGAATATCTTATACTTCTTTTTTTAATTTTCCCTTTCATTATTTCCCACCACTCACACACATTCTCTTCGAATAATTAATTTATTTTTTTATACATCTGTTAATACTTTTCCTGTAAGCTTCTTCCTTTAATAAAGATTAATTCAGGCACCACATTCCTCCACCTCTTGCTTCCATATTTACACCCATCTTTACTGTCATGGCAGCATGATCACTTACTCCAATAAACTTATATCTCACATTTTTCACATAATGTAATATTTCCTTTTTAACTAAACATAAATCTATTCGACTTTGTTTTAAATTTCCCAGCACCATTTGCCTTCTTGAAAACTCCTTTTTAAATGGGTTCTCCTCTCTCCAGGCATCTACCATGTCCTCACTTTGCATTCATTCATTTAAAAACTTTCTGGACACATCTGATTTGAAATTTGCACTTCTAGACACATCCAGTCTTGTGCACCACACATTAAAATCTCCAACCACTATACAGTTGCCTGTACATAATGGCTTAATTTGCTTAAAAACTCCTTTTCTTTCAATTTCTACATTAGGTGCATATAAATTAACCAATCGAAATAGGTCATTGTAGAACATAAAATCTATTCCTAACCGTCTTCCTTTACCATCATTATATATTTGCTTTACATTATATATTCCTCCTCTTTTTATCAGAATCGCCACACCACAAGCCCTCTGATTTCCATGATTTACATAAATATCATCTTCCCAGATTTTTTTTATATTAACCATTATGTCCTCAGACCAATGTGTCTCTTGCAAACAAATTACATCTGTTTTAAGCTTTCCAATCACATGCTCAAACTTATTAATTTCTCTGAGACCATTAAAGTTCAAGCAGGCAAGGCTCATTATGTCACACATTGCATATAATACAAAAATAAGGAGACAACACATTAAAAGGATCTCAAGTTCTTACTTTTTTGCAAAGCATTCTTCGCCTCCTTTCATTTTCCTTTTCATCAACTTGATACTTCCTTCACTTGTGTCCAATTCCTCTTCCAAATTTATCAGTGGAGTCTCTAAAACCTCCGTCACCTCTTTTCTTCCACTTTCCTTCTTCTTTAAACTTTCCTCTTCTTGGAGCTTTGTTCCTTGTTTTTTTTTTACAATCATCCCCTTCACTTTTACCACCACTTTTGGTTGTCCCTCCATCTTTCTCTTCGGTCATCTTTTCCCTCAAGATTTCCCCGTTGCCATTCTTTAAACTTTCCATCTCCTCTCGGTTGGAGTCAACATACAGTATGTTCTGCTGCTCTCTTTCTCAGCAGTCCGTTGTCCTGCTGTTAAATCTCTTTCACTCCATGCGTCCTCTCTCTCCTCTTCCTCCACTGTTAAAATCCCCTCAGACACTTCATACAGATCAACGAAGCTTCCCACGCTATCTTCCTCCTTCCTCTCTTCTGAAATTTTGCATACGCAAAATGCAGTTCTCATCCTGCACACGCTGCAGTTTCCCTCATTGCATTCCCGCACATAGTGTCCCTGCTTGCCACACTTAAAGCATTTAAAGTTCGGACAGTCTCTCACTATGTGTCCAGGTTGAATGCACAGACGGCAAACTTTTACCTGTCTGTCATGAATGACTCGAAAGTGCTCAGTTCCTCCCAATGTCTCAAACTTTGTTGAATATGGCAGCGATTTAACAGTATCTGTGAACTTGACTTTCAGGAATCTTGTTCCATCTGCTATGTCAGTCCCTGGCCACATTCTTCTTTTAATAGTTGAAACAGCTGCGACTCCCCAATCTGTTAGTTTTCCCAGTATCTTCTCATCTTGAATATACGTCGGCAGGTTTAGGAACGAAACCACCATCTCATTATTGCTTATTTCCTTTGCCATCAACCGACTATTCTTTATCTTTAGCCCATCCAGTACTTTGTCTTTTCCTTTCTCTTCATTCATTGTCAGTTCATATTCTCTTGGATTTTTATATCTGCAACCGATTACCACTCCACATTCTTCGCTTACTTTTTACAGCAACTCCATCATCGTAATTCTGTCTTCCCCCACGATCTCCACCAACACTGTTAATCTCTTCTCATAGCTCAATTGTGCCCTCAGGGTGGTATGGCCGTAAGCGAGTACAGCACTCAATAGCGAGCTATTTAAAGAAGACACACTGGCAGGTGAAAGGAAAGCAGACCCTTTACCAATCAAGTGTTTTCATGTCTTTTAAACGTCTTTTTTTTCTCCCCAAGAAAAATTCACGCTTCCATGAAACTTCCACAGAGTGTAGCATTTCTGCCATAACATTCATTAAGTAGAGAAAAACAATGTCAACTCCTCCCTCTTTTTCATGCCTTCATTCATTCATACATAACGTACATACATTAATGTATTCATTCGTTAATAAATTAATAAATAAATAAAATTAAAAGGCAAAAATCAATGTTGCTGTGAGGCACTTTGAGTGGAAGTAAATGGGGGCATATTTTTGAACTATTTAAAATCAGAAATGACATACCTGATTAAATTAAAGGGGTCATATGATGTTGCTAAAAATAACATTATTTGGTGTAATGCAATGTTTATGCGATTTAAGGTTCAAAAAACACATTATTTTCCACATAATGTACATTATTTTTTCTCCTCTATGCCCCGCCTTTCTGAAACGCGTCAATTTTTACAAAGCTCATCGTTCTGAAAAGCGAGGTGTGCTCTGATTGGCCAGCTATCCAGTGTGTTGTGATTGGCTGAATACCTCAAGCATGTGACGGAAATGTTACGCCCCTACCAGACTGTGTTTCCATGTGATGAGACAAAACCAATAAAACCCATTACAAACGAGGCATTTGTTGCATCCAGTGGGGACATAATTACTGATTGTCCTCTTTTGGAAGGTCAAACAACGTAGTTTCGCTTTAACAATGAAACACACAGCGGCTTGAGTAAGCGGCGCCCGGCGGACTCGACGAAGGAGGCTAGCGGCAACCACATGTGACGACCCCGGGCTGGACTCCGCTTCGTCCACGGTGAAAGCCGATCCGGCGATTGACAGCGCGAAGTTGATGTATTTCCTCAGCGACCAGCATGGATCAGCTCTAGGCATGACGAAGCGGATATCGGACGAGAGGACTCCTTTGGAAGGCCAAACAAAGTAGTTTCACTTTCATAATGAAATGCACAGAATCTCCACAACATGGCGGCGGCAACAATAGTACAGCAAGAATAAAAGTTACGCCTTCTTTCTTTGCGTGAACATTTGGGTGGCATTATGCAAATCTTCCCACACAGTGACGTAGACATGTGGGGACATGTTTAAACGAGGCGCTTTAGGTAGGCGTGGACAAGTCTTAACTTTTATAAAGAATATCTCTTTGGATTTGAGACTTTAGTCTTTGCAACTTTACAGATCTTCTTTATGCACCAAGAGCTTGTAACACTCCAAAGAGAAAGGAAAAATTTAAATCGCATCATATGACCCCTTTGAATTAAATTATTTTAAATTAAATTAAAAATTGTAAATAAATAAATAAATATTGCGGTAAGGCACTTTGAGTGGAAGTAAATGGGGGTGAATTTAATGAATTAAAAACAGAAATGTCATGAAATGTCATACCTGGTTAAATTAAATTAAATTAAATTAAATATTGCGGTGAGGCACTTTGAGTGGAATGCCTATAAATGGGTAAGTAAATGGGGTACATTTTTGAACGATTTAAAATCAGAAATGATCAGAAATTTATATTCATTTAATTTAAAATTGTAAATAAATAAATATTGCGGTGAGGCACTTTGAGTGGAAGTAAATGGGGGTGAATTTAATAATTTAAAAACAGAAATGTCATGGCCATTGTTTTGAAAAAGAAAAAGAAACCGAAATCTGACAAAGTTGTGTTATAATCACTCTACAGTAAAAAAAAAAAAAAAAAACAACAAATCAAACAGTCCCTCTTTTTCATAGATAAATAAATAAATCAGGGTTCCTCAAATCTTGCCCTGGAGGGCCAATGCGCTGCAGAGTTTAGCTTCAACTGTGATCAAACTCACCTACCTGTGATTTTCTAAAGATCCTGATGACATTGATTAGCATGCTCAGGTGTGTTTGATCAGGGTTAGAGCTGAAACCGTAGAAAAGTAGAAGTCGTGGGCCATATTTGAGGATTTCTGAAATGGCAAAAGGCAAAAACGAGTGTTTGCAGTGAGGCACCCTGAGTGGAAGTAAATGGGGGCCTAATTTTTAATTATTTAAAAACAGAAAGGCAATGCCTATGGTTTCCTAAAATAAATAAATAAATATTCGCTCTTACGTTAATGCTTGTTTTTTTTGTTTTGTTTAGTTTTTTTTTTAGCTGATGAAACACTCTTGTCCTGTTTCCAAGTACTGAAAAAGTACAAAAAAGCTGCAATATTTTATTTGTTTACTTGCAAGTCATTTGACCATTCACCAACATCACAGAAACATGAACATGGTACTGTGGTTTTTTTTTTTTAATTATTGAAATATTAACTGAAAATCTAAGAGGGTACATCTATGTAGTTTACATCTAAGGGGTTCGGATGACAAACAAGTTTGGGAAGCTCTCAAGTTGAAGAGAGGAGCGTCATTTCCAAAAGAACATGCAGCGCTCAAGAGGTTGTTGTAGAGAGAGAAAAGGCTCCCTGGAGGAGAAAGGAAGAATGACGAGGCTGAGCTGTCCTTCGTCACACCGAAAGCAGAGAGAAGGCACAGAGAAAGCAAAAACAAACAAAAAAGAAGCAGCAGCAGCAATCAGTTTAAAAGGGTAAGGGAGCAAGCATGAAAGCTGAGCCTTGGACAAGTGTGTTAGCTGACTAAGGAAAAGCAAAAGCTTACAGCACCTGGTATTCCCAGGCGGTCTCCCATCCAAGTATTTACCAGGACCGACCCTGCTTAGCTTCCGAGATCGGGCGTGCTTTTTTTTTTATTATTATTAATCAAACATTTTACATGTACAAAAATTCCACAACATATCACATCATATAATGCTCACTCAATCTATATTCATTATAAATCCAACCATCCCTAGACTCCCACACATACAAGCATAATTATCCAGGCATATTTATCTTATATTCTTTAAAACATAGCAGAACTCTTGCATCCTTCCCAGTAATTATTTTATAAAACCTCTCAATTTGCCCATTCCTACTTAAATATTCATACAGGATCTGTATATGCCCTTCCAACTTCCTTCTAAAGAAAACCCACATATTAATATTAGCTTGTTTTCCTTTCATAATATTACGTCTACCCCCATTCATACTTAAATATTCATACAGGATCTGTATATGCCCTTCCAACTTCCTTCTAAAGAAAACCCACATATTAATATTAGCTTGTTTTCCTTTCATAATATTACGTCTACCCCATATTGCAAACCTTGCCACATTTAAAATAAAGTTGACAATATATTTATTTTTGTCTCTTCCTTTTAATCCCAGTAAAAATTCTTTATTCCAGTCTAATTGTTGTTCAATTTTTTTCTCCCAAAATTCCTTCTACAAATAATTTAATTTTCCTAATAAAATCCTGAAGATTCGGACACAATAAGAACAAATGTAACACCCCTTCATCTTCCTTTTCACAGACATCACATCTTGCATTCTGTACAATCCTCATTTTACATAATCTCATTTTTGTATAGATTACATTGTTTTAAGAGAACATTGTAAATTTCAATCATTGGATACATGATTGATACATTGGGACCTTATTCTTAAATTCTTCCAAATGTCACCAGCTTTAGTCCCTGGGAATAACCTGTTCCAAAAACCATTTGCTATTGGTTGAACAAAAATCATCCTTCTAAAAACATTATAAAACAGCTTTAAAAAATATGATTGAATTAAAATCTTACTCTCACTTTCTCTTAAAAACACTTCAACCTTTCCCATTCCTTCATCCTTTTTTTAATTCCTTCTATCCATTGTTTTGAAATTGCTTTTTTTATTTGATCAAATTGTTGTTTTACCATACCTCTCTCTACCTCTTCCCCAATCCCCTCAATTTCATCTATTATGCCTTGCAATGGTATAAAGCCATCTATAACCTCATACAGAATATCTCTAACTTTAATTATTCCTGCTGCAATCAATTTTTTTTAAATATAATTCCTTTACTTCATATAAAATATTGGAATTTAAAAACAATGGATGATTTAAAAAACTCATTCATTCCTTCTGGCTTATACACAACTGTCGGTAAGAATTCTTTGCAAGCCCCTAGAACTTCTCTGTAGAATTCCGATACACCCACTCAATCTATATTCATTATCAATCCAACCATCCTTAGACTCCCACACATACAAGCATAATTATACAGGCATATTTATCTTATACTCTTTAAAACATTACAAAACTCTTGCATCCTTCCCAGTAATTATTTTATAAAACCTCTCAATTTGCCCATTCCTACTTAAATATTCATACAGGATCTGTATATGCCCTTCCAACTTCTTTCTAAAGAAAACCCACATATTAATATTACATTGTTTTCCTTTCATAATATTACGTCTACCCCATATTGCAAACCTTGCCACATTTAAAATAAAGTTGACAATATATTTATTTTTGCCTCTTCCTTTTAATCCCAGTAAAAATACTTTATTCCATTCTAATTGTTCAATTTTTTCTCCCAAAATCCCTTCTACAAATAATTTGATTTTCCTTATTAAATCCTGAAGATTCGGACACAATAAGAACAAATGTAACACCCCTTCATCTTCCTTTTCACAGACATCACATCTTGCATTCTGTACAAACCTCATTTTACATAATCTCATTTTTGTATAGATTACATTATGTCTTAAGAGAAAATTAAAGTTTTCAATCATTGGATCCATGTACCTTATTCTTAAATTCTTCCAAATATCATCAGCTTCAGTCCCTGGGAATAACCTGTTCCAAAAACCATTTGCTATTGGTTGAACAAAAATCATCCTTCTAAAAAAATTATAAAAACGTTTTAAAGAACATGATTGAATTAAAATCTTGCTCTCACTTTCTTTTAGACACACTTCAACCTTTCCCATTCCTTCATCCTTTCTTGTAATTCCTTCTATCCATTCTTTTGGAATTGCTTTTTTTATTTGATCAAATTGTTGTTTTACCATCCCTCTCTCTACCTCTTCCCCAATCCCCTCAATTTCATCTATTATACCTTGCAATGGTATAAAGCCATCTATAACCTCATACAGAATATCTCTAACTTTAATTATTCCTGCTGCAATCAATTTTTTTTAAATATAATTCCTTTACTTCATATAAAATATTGGAATTTAAAAACAATGGATGATTTAAAAAACTCATTCATTCCTTCTGGCTTATACACAACTGTCGGTAAGAATTCTTTGCAAGCCCCTAGAACTTCTCTGTAGAATTCCGATACACCATTTAACATATGTTCTTTCAATTTCATCCATATTATTCCCTCGCCCATATTAAGACCTGCAAAACTTGTTTAAAAAATATTTCATTCCCTCCTTCCACTCTTGTTTATTATCTCTGTTTAAAAATCCCTTCATTATCTTAACCCTTAAACTCTTCATTCTTATGCCAGGATCCAACAAACCCAACCCTCCCTCCTCAACAGGTTTCCCCTCCCATATAAAATTCAAGATACACTTTTTCAACCTCTTATAAACCCAAATTGGTAATGAAGTGACCTCTAATGCATACCATATCTTTGAAAGCATCAGATTATTCACAACCAAAATTTTGCCTCTTAAGTTCAACACTCGTTGTCTCCAAAAAGTCAACTTTCTCTCCATTCCTCCTAAAATCTCATCCCATATTATGTCTCTCGTTTTCTTTTCATCTTTCCCAATTCTAATTCCCAAAATGTTCATGTTTTCGGTCTCCTCTTTAAAATTAAAGTAGCCGGATAATTGTTTTGCCGTCCCTATTCTCATCACTACAGTTTTTTCTATATTTATTTTTGCTTTTGTATTTTTCCCATAGCCTCATCAATACTCTCAGTATCCTTTACAATTAAAGTTGTATCATCCGCATATTGGTACATTTTTTGTTCTTTTCCTTTCCCTCCAAAACCAATTCCTTTAATGTGTTTCTCTTCTGCAACTGCTAAACCTAAGGGTTCAGCAACAATACTATATAATAATGCAGATAAGGGACACCCCTGTCTTATTGACCTTGTTATGCCAAACGCCTCCGTCACAAAGCCATTACACTTCACAAAACTAATTGCATCTTTACATAAAGCTCTAATCCATTTTATAAAAATATCCCCAAAACCAAATTGCTCTAAAAGTTTAAATAAATAATCATGCTCCACCCTATCAAAGGCTTTTTCAAAATCTACACCAACCATATAACCTTCCTTTTTATTCACGATCATATAACTTATTTTATCCCTTATATTACTTACAATATCTGTCATTTCCCTCCCTATAATTGAATACGCCTGATTCGTTGTTATTATTCCTGGTAAGACCTTCTTTAATCGATTTGCCAAAACTTTAGCTAGGATTTTAAAATCTGTATTTAACATCGATATAGGCCTATAGTTCTTTAAATCTGCTGAATCCATCCAATCTACTAAAAACTATATTGAAATCGCCCATTAAAATAATATTATTATTATTTTAATAATAATAATATTATTATTAAATAATAGTATTATTATTATTATTAAATAATTGTTACAATAAATTCCACCTTTCATCTTCTTTTAAAACAGTCCATCATTTCATCTTTCCAAAATGTTTCTTGCAGTAATATTACATCAGCTTTTTTGCATAACTCTTTCATTTTTCCGAATTTATCCACACTTGTTAATCCCCTCACATTGATTGAAACAATACATAGAGCCATTAACAACAACACATTCATGTTTCATTCTTTTCTTCCCCCTTCTCCATTAAAATTCCATCTTCTTTTGTACTTAAGTTCATTCTCCTTCTCTGTCCTTTTCCCCTACTTTCTTCTACATTTGATTTAACCTCCAACATTCCTCTTTTCATTCCCCTCCTCAGCTCCTCCAGATTTACTTCTATGCATTCCTCCACTTGCTCCTTCTCCTTTTTGTTCTCCTGCCTCTATTTTATTGTATCACCCACCAGACCCCCACACCCTTCTACCATACTTCCCACCATCTCAATCCCCTCTCCAACTCCGTATCCCCACCCTTTTATTGCACATGCCTTTTACTGTCTTTATCAATAATGAGGAAGAGGATGATGGGTCTGTTAATGTCCATCATTTCCATATTGTTCTCAGGTTCACCATTTTCAGTTTCATCATTTATCTCTTCTTCATGTTCACGTTCACAGTCACACCTCATAAATGCTTTCCCACAATCAGGACATTTATCAGCTTTACAGTCTTTCGCAAAATGTCCTTGCTCATAGCACTCAAAACATTTGAAATCAGGACAGGCCCTAAAAATATGTCCTGGCTGCATACACATGCGACAAAGTTTTTCCTGTCCATCATGGATGACCCTAAAGTACTGAGCGCCATCTGCCGTTTCGAATTTTGCGCTATAGGGCAGTGATGTTACCTCTTTAGGAAATTTAACTTTCACATACCTCGTTCCATCAACAATGTTCGTTCCAGGATAAACTCTTCTCTTTATTTTTGTCATTGGAGTGACTCCCCAAAACTTCAATTTGTCCTCAATCACTCCATCCTCCAAGTATGCCGGCAGGTGAAGAAAGGATACAATATGCTCCTTTACCTCCAACCTCCTTATTTCGAAGAGTTGACCTTTTATTTCCATCCCATCCAGTAACACATCACAGAGCTCCGCACTTTCCACGGTCAACTCATATTCTTCCCCATACTTTGGTCTCACCGCCAGCAGTTTGCCAAATCCAATCTTCTCCGATACTACTTTGATGATGTCCACAGCTTTCACCTCCTTATTTCCCATCAAATCCATCACCACCGTCGCTTCTTTCAGACAATCTACTCGTTTCTTGATGCTCCTCTGTCCTTCATGATCCATTTTTACTTTATTCGCCTCTCTTGATCTTTTATCTGCTCCATTTCTCCCCAACCGTTCACAGAGCTCCGCACTTTCCGCGGTCAACTCATATTCTTCCCCATACGTTGGTCTCACCGCCAGCAATTTGCCAAATCCAATCTTCTCCGATACTACTTTGATGTCCACAGCTTTCACCTCCTTATTTCCCATCAAATCCATCACTTTTGTCATTGGAGTGACTCCCCAAAACTTCAATTTGTCCTCAATCACTTCATCCTCCAAGTATGCCGGCAGGTGAAGAAAGGATACAATATGCTCCTTTACCTCCAACCTCTTTATTTCGAAGAATTTACCTTTTATTTCCATCCCATCCAGTAACACATCACAGAGCTCCGCACTTTCCGCGGTCAACTCATATTCTTCCCCATACGTTGGTCTCACCGCCAGCAATTTGCCAAATCCAATCTTCTCCGATACTACTTTGATGTCCACAGCTTTCACCTCCTTATTTCCCATCAAATCCATCACCACCGTCGCTTCTTTCAGATAATCCACTCGTTTCTTGATGCTCCTCTGTCCTTCATGATCCATTTTTACTTTATTCGCCTCTCTTGATCTTTTATCTGCTCCATTTCTCCCCAACCGTTCTTCTCGCCCTCCTGCCATTGCTAGATCTTTGCCATGTGGTCCGTCCATTGTTCTAACCAAAGTAACAAAAACAAAGGCTCGCCTCCAAGCAGATCAACTGCTTGGAGCCTAAACGTGGGCTTTTTCAATCAAAACTTCTCCCACAATATAAGAAGAAGAAAAAAAGTAATAAAGCTTAAGAAGAGCCTTTCTCTCCTATCTGAATTCACACACACCTTCACAATCGCTCTCTAGCACGCTCAGGGTGGTATGGCCGTAAGCGAGTACAGCACTCAAGAGCGAGCTATTTAAAGAAGACACACCAGCAGGTGAAAGAAAAACAGATCCTTTACCACTCAAGTGTTTGTCTTTTAAAAATCTTCTTTTTTTTCTCCCCAAGCAAAATTCACGCTTCCATGAAACTTCCACAGAGTGTAGCATTTCTGC
>NW_015505825.1:1769406-1773088 GCF_001515645.1 Sinocyclocheilus grahami
ATTCGTTCGTTAATAAATTAATAAATAAATAAAAATTAAAAGGCAAAAATCAATGTTGCTGTGAGGCACTTTGAGTGGAAGTAAATGGGGGCGTATTTTTTAAATATTTAAAATCAGAAATGACATACCTGATTAAATTAAAGGGGTCATATGATCAGGGATGGGCAAAGATACATCCAAATGTATTTTAAAATAAAATACCAAATACCTTATTTTTTTAAGTATATCAAAATAAACTACAAAATACAGCAGCCACACCAAGTATCCCATCAGCAGCACTGACTCAATGACAAACAAGTCATTCATAAGAAGACAACTGATGGCACCTGTATTCATAGCAACTAGTTTCTAACTACTTAATCATTTGATCGTTAGTCATAAATATAATAATATATTATGTGTCAGGCAGTCATTCATGCAATGGTATGAAGAATCATGATCCTATTTAAACAGCTACTTCAATTAGGGTACAATATTCAGAAATCAAATATTTATCTATCAATCACTGGACACCTATTTGGAAGTTGAAATCAAACATTTTAGCATTACAACAATTATAAAATGATCAATATGTTTTGATTTTAAATGTAATCAGAAACATAATCAGAAAGTAGCAACAGAAATTGTCAATGAGTATTAACCGAACTCCAACCACTGAATCTATTGAGAGTCATAGAAGTATAAAGGACATACACTTATAATAAGTGCAATAGCACCAAGCACATCACATTCTATTACTCATTTATTCATGCTTCCATCTGAATGAATGAATGAATGAATAATTCCTGCCCACTAAAAGCTGCACGGATATATTTGCTTTCCCCAACAGGCCTATCTATGTAAACGATTTAGAAAAATGCCCGTCAATTCACACTTTATATCATTGCCACGATATGTATTGTCATATCACCCAGCCCTAACATGCAGTAATGCTGTAAACACATTTGACAAGCTAGTTGATAAAAAACAACAACCGATTAACTATTAAAACTGATTGGCTAACGCTATTTTTCCCCTTGTCAGTGCTCTATTATTCTTTCATGTTAACTGACGGCAAATCTGAATGATGCACTATTTTAACTTTAATCAACATGTACAATTGACCATGACATCCTCACCTTATCTTATTCCAGAAAAGTCACTCACCTAATGCTGAATGGAGTTGTACAGCTGCAGCTCAGGTGATGAATTTTGGGGTCGGGGGAGGGGGTGTGTCTGAACTAAATCAGCACCCTGATAAAGAGGTTGACTGGCACAAAGTATTTTATGTATTTTAAAAATACAAAAATACTAATCTTAAATGTATTTAAATACAAATTACATTTGATTTTTGCCGAAGGCTTTCAAATACAAAATACAAAATAGTATTTTGTATTTCAAATACGTATTTTCAATACATGTATCTGAATACTGCCCATCCCTGCATATGATGTTGCTAAAAAGAACATTATTTTGTGTATTTGATGTAATGCAATGAAACCAAATGAAACCCATTACAAACGTGGCATTTGTTGCATCCAGTGGGGACATAATTACTGATTATAATGACTTGTACTGTGTTTTTACGCTTTGCCTTGCGTATTGCGCCGCGTAAACATAAAACCATGTCTGCATTTGTGATCGGAGAAATGACAAACAACAAGCGCTACTCTACACTGCTTAAACTCGCGTTTGAATAGTCAGTGGCAAATTCTTTAAATATAAAAAACATACTTACAGGCTGTGAGTCAGAAGCGCCAGACTGTCCTTGCAAAGTTGGAACTGCCCCACTTTATAGAAACATTATGTCCTCTTTTGGAGGGCCAAACAAATTAGCTTCGCTTTCACAACGAAACACACAGCGGCTTGAGTAAGCGGCGCCCGGCGGGCTCGACGAAGGAGGCTTGCGGCAACCACATGTGATGACCCCGGGCTGGACTCTACCTTGTCCACGGTGAAATCCGATCCGGCGATTGACAGCGCGAAGTTGATGTATTTCCTCAGCGACCAGCATGGATCAGCTCTAGGCATGATGAAGCGGATATCGTCCTCTTTAGGAAGGACAAACAAAGTAGTTTCGCTTTCACAATGAAACACACAGCATCTCCACAAAATGGCGGCGGCGGCGGCAACAATACTACAGCGAGAATAAAAGTTACGCCTTCTTTCTTTCCGTGAACATTTGGGCGGCGTTATGCAAATCTTCCCACATAGTGATGTAGATATGTGGGGGCGTGTTAGAACGAGCCGTTTTAGGTAGGTGTGGCTGACTCTTTATATTTTGCTATTGTATTATGGAGTGACACTTTCATAAACATTTCTATACCCCTCTGATTATATAATAGTAAATATTACAATATCACAGCACAACAACAGTGATCAGCAATGATGATAAGCCTAATACTCACAATAAAAATAATAAGGTCATATAGATCATAACACAGTCTTGGAGGTAAGTGGATTATCCTTCACCTGAAATGTTTGTCTTTTCATCCTGAAATGCGAGGCAAATGTTGGATCACAATAATTAGGAACCACAGCTTCCACAAATCCCTTCACTGGAATGGGATGTTCTCTTTTATTCTGGAGGGCAAGGGCAGTGATGTTGAGCGTATTTTGCAGTATTAAACACGTATTTATACCGATTTCATCAGGCTACGAAAATTCTTCAAAAAGAACACAAAGAATATCCTTCTCAGCTGCCATAGTTGCAACTCTTGCGTCATCAGAACCGTTTTTGTCGGGGCTGAACGCAGCCCAGGGTTCCTCAAATCTTGCCCTGGAGGGCCAATGCGCTGCAGAGTTTAGCTTCAACCCTGATCAAACTCACCTACCGGTGATTTTCTAAATATCCTGAAGACATTGATTAGCATGCTCAGGTGTGTTTGATTAGGGTTAGAGCTGAACTTTGTAGAAAAGTGGAAGTCGTGGGCCATATTTGAGGATTCCTGAAATGGCAAAAGGCAAAAACGATTGTTGCAGTGAGGCCCCCTGAGTGGAGCCTAATTTAGAATTATTTAAAAACAGAAAGGCAATGCCTATGCTTTCCTAAAATAAATAAATAGATATTCGCTCTTACGTTAATGCTTGTTTTGTTTTTTGAGCTGATGAAACACTCTTGTCCTGTTTCCAAGTACTGAAAAAGTAGAAAAAAAGCTGCAATATTTTATTTGTTTACTTGCAAGTCATTTGACCATTCACCAACATCAGAGAAACATGAACATGAGAATGTGTTTTGTTGTTAAATTATTGTAATATTAACTGAAAATCTAAGAGGGTACATCTCCTATAGTTTACATCTAAGGGGTTCGGATGACAAACAAGTTTGGGAAGCACTCAAGTTTAAGAGAGGAGCGTCATTTCCCAAAAGAACATGCAGCTCAAGAGGGTGTTGTAGAGAGAGAAAAGGCCCCCTGGAGGAGAAAGGAAGAATGACGAGGCTGAGCTGTCCTTCACACCGAAAGCAGAGAGAAGGCACAGAGAAAGCAAAAATAACCAAAAAATAAGCAGCAGCAGCAATCCGTTTAAAAGGGTAAGGGAGCAAGCATGAAAGCTGAGCCTTGGACAAGTGTGTTAGCCGACTAGTGAAACATTTTACATGTACTCAAATTCCACAAAATATCACATCGTATAATATTCACTCAATCTATATTCATTCTCAATCCAACCATCCTTAGACTCCCACACATACAAGCATAATTAT
>NW_015505825.1:1776959-1777785 GCF_001515645.1 Sinocyclocheilus grahami
TGTTCCTTGTGATCAACATAAAATCTATTCTACTTTGCTTCATTTGATCCTTTACCAATTGTCGTCTTGAGAAATCTTTTATACCCCCATTCCTCTCTCTCCATATATCTATCAGATCATATGTATCCATTAATTTGAGCAATTCTTCCCTCCCACAATCTCTTTTATAGACCATATCATTTGCAATATCCAATCTACTAAAAACTATATTGAAATCGCCCATTAAAATAATATTTTCCCATTTCTCCATCTGACCACTTAAATTATTGAAGAACATTTTCTTTTCAACCTCTGCATTTGGCGCATGTACATTACACACAAAGACATTTTCCCCTCCTATAACCATTTTCACAATAATGCATTTCCCTTCGCTATCCCGATATATGATTTCAACATCATCACTCATGTTTCTTTTACATAAAATGGCAACCCCTTTCCCATTCCCCCCCCCATTGTTACATTAAATTCCTCCTTTCCATCTTCTTTTAAAACAGTCCATCATTTCATCTTTCCAAAATGTTTCCTGCAGTAATATTACATCAGCTTTCTTGCATAACTCTTTCATTTTTCCGAATTTATCCACACTTGTTAATCCCCTCACATTGATTGAAACAATACATAGAGCCATTAACAACAACACATTCATGTTTCATTCTTTCCTTCCCCCTTCTCCATTAGAATTCCGTCTTCTTTTGTACTTAAGTTAATTCTCCTTCTCTGTCCTTTTCCCCTACTTTCTTCTACCTTTGATTTAACCTCCAACATTCCTCTTTTCATTCCCCTCCTCAGCTCCTCCAGATTTACTTCTATGCATTCCTCCACTTGC
>NW_015505825.1:1781888-1782388 GCF_001515645.1 Sinocyclocheilus grahami
CTGTTGTCCGTTCCTTTTCCTCATCATTCACTTTTTCTCCTCCTTTCTCTCGGTTGATCGTTCCTCCTTCTGTTTCTTTTTGTTGCAATCCTTCTTCCTCTTGTCCTTCATCAGTTTCTCTTTCCTCCTCGCTGTTTCCTTCATGCACCTGTCCGTCCAACCGATGTTCCATACCTCCTTCCTCTCCCTCCATTCAACATTCACATTTATTTAAAACTTCTTGACACTCCGGGCACCTGACAGCCTTACAATCTCTTGCAAAGTGTCCCCTCTCCTCACACTTGTAGCACTTAAAATCTGGGCAGTCTTTTAGCAGGTCTTCACCTGATGGCTGTGCATCACCCTAAAATACTGCGGCCCTTCCGCTGTTTCCAGCTTCGTGCTATATGGCAACGATGCCACTTCTTTGGGGAATCTCACTTTTAGGAACCTTGTTCTGTCCTCAATGTCATGTCGTAGCATCTTCTTTTAATCTTTGAAATGGGATTAACTCCCCATCC
>NW_015505825.1:1782398-1784304 GCF_001515645.1 Sinocyclocheilus grahami
CTTCATACTTACCTGGCAGGGGAGACACCATGATCAAGAAGGTGGCTCACCCAGGGTGCTTAACTGCTGTTCTGGTTTAGAGTATTAAACAGAACAACGATGGTGGTCTCTTTGGTGTGAAGGAATACAGTCCGTTTTGAGCTTCTGGAAGGGTTGGAGATGGATCGTCTGAATTTCAGCAGGAAAATTTTACAGACTGTACTTGGATTCCAACCCTTGCATATCTTTGCTCTGCCTGGTAGGAAAGTTTTTGAAGTTGTTTTCACCACTTTTTCTGCTTATGAGCTTTGTGTGGAAAGATTCAATTCTAAGAAAATGGTGACTCCCTGTCTTCAGAAAATCCAGTTGACTCCTGAAAGAGATCTTAGAACTGTAACTGTTCTGATATATTCTGAAAGGATCAAAGTAGAAGATACTTCTACTTGGTTGTCTATGCATTTCGAATACCTCTTTGATGAGAGATGAGGATGGAATAAAAATTGGAGCAACTAAGTGCGTTTGAAGAAAGATGCTGAAGGTAATTACCACCACCTTCCATCATTAATCCAATTAGGCCCAATTAGGGGCTACGTTTTCTATAATGGACAACCAAAAGAATGCAGAAAATGTGGCTCCTTAGATCACATAGCTGCCAACTATGAACTGGAAATTTTTAGACATTGTAAAAGCAAAGAACATGGCTCCAAAGATTGTCAGTTACCAAAGAAATGCAACCTTTGTGGAGCAGAAAGCCACAGGTTTTGTGATTGTCCCCATGCCTACTCTAATAAAACAAAACAACAGAATCATGGAGAAATGGAAAATGTAGTGGACTTTGAAGACTTGGCGAGTACTACTGGAGATCTTGTTTCTACTGGGAATCAGCAGTTTTTCGCCCAAGACGGTATGGTCCCTTTGGAAACGTCTAGTATAAACCACTCACTGCAGTCGCAAAGAGTAGCTGAAGTTTCTATATCGACCTTGTCGAAAGAAGAGTTGTTGCCTCTTTCAAGAATTGTGGATACCTCGTTAGCACCTAATGCTAAGAAAGCAGGGGAAAAGACACAAAGACGAGAAGTTCAATCACTTGAAGGAGAGATAGGTGTTGCAATAACAACTCCAGATAAGGAAATTCAGAAACAGAAAGGGAATATCCTATTGGAGGTAGCTGAAGCCTTCCCTTTGTCTTTGTCTCTGCTGTCTGGAAGATTATCAACATCGAACTCTCTACTAGATGATGATAATCGGGACTCCCAGAGCTCCATAGTGCCCTCTATGCAGGAACAGGAAGAAGTGACTGATTGGGCATCTAATTCCGAACCTTTCTTGAAATTAACATGTTTTCAACTACCACTCAAATGAAAGAATCCACTTCACAGAAAGAACTACCTCCCCGAGCTAAAAAAGAAAAGAAAAGGAAAAGACTGAAAAGTAATCTAGTTTCCCCTACATAAACTCTCTCTTTTATAGATTTCTCGTCTATCTGTTACATCTATTAATACTAGAGGTTTAGTTGATTTAGTGAAATGTTCTTCTGTGTTTTCCTTTTTACATAGTGAGGGTCATGACATCACCCTCCTTCAAGAATGTAATATACCTTATAAGTCTAATTATAGACCCTTTCAAGATAGATGGAAATATGGCCATTCTATATGGTCAGGTGATAATAAGAATAAGTCGTCTGGGGTAGTCATTCTCTTTAGAGGTTGGTATTTTGAGATTCAACAAGTTCAGGAAGTTGTTAGTGGGAGACTTTTGTATGTGGACGTAAAATTAAATGGTATAGGTTTTCGTATAATTAACGTATATTGCCCTACAGATTTACAAGAGTGGAAGGAAATTTTGAAAGAAATAGCTTCAATATTAATTTGTGGGCGGGAAGTAATTATGGGAGGCGATTTTAATTGTATAATAGCTAAAGAAGATC
>NW_015505825.1:1784513-1785759 GCF_001515645.1 Sinocyclocheilus grahami
ATGTCTCATTTTGGATTTGATGTAGTCGAAGATATTGCAAAACTTAAGAGAGAAATGGCTAAAATAATGGTTTATAAGAGTAAGAGCTACATTATAAGGAGTAGAGTTCAGCATATGGAATCTAATGAAAAATGCACCAGATATTTTTTTAGGAAACTTCTTGGTGCCTCAAGTTTGGACTCTTTAGAAATCCAAGATGACCAAATAATAACAGGAACCCATAATATAGTATCCCATGTTCACTCGTTTTATGAGAACTTGTATAGATCTAAAAATATAGAAGAAGAGGATATGATGACCTTCCTCTCTGAGGTTGGAAGTAATATTCGAGGAGATTTTAGAATGGAGGAGATCAACCTCTGCGTAGACGACTTACTAAAGCAGTAAAGAGCATGAGTAATAATAAATGCCCTGGAGCGGATGGTCTACCTAAGGAATTTTATATAACCTTTTGGGAAGATTTAAAAGATCAATTGCTAACGATGTTCATGGAGAGTCTACGCATAGGAAAAGTTCCATCTTCTTTAAGAGAAGGAGTCATCTCATTGATGTTCAAAAAAGGAGACAAAACAAGATCTGAAAAATTGGCGTCCCTTGACCTTGTTAGAGGTAGATGTTAAAATATTGACTAAAGCTCTTTTTTAAGTTTCAGCCTATTATGCCTAAGCTTATTGGTAGCGATCAAACATGTGGTATTAAGGGGCACTCCTTACAAGATAATTTGGCATTAGCCAGAGATAGTTATTTGTTTGCACATGACCGTAAACTGTCTTTGGCGATTTTAGGAATAGATCTCGAAAAAGCCTTTGACAGTATAGATCATTGCTATTTATATAGATTACGTGAGCGTTTAGGATTTGGCCCCTCTATATGCTCATGGATTAAGCTCCTTTATACAGATTGCCAAAGTAAAGTATTGGTAAATAACTATTTGTCAGACTCTTTTGAGATTCACTCGGGCGTACGACAAGGTTGTAGCTTGTCCCCATTGCTATTTATTTTAGTGGTGGAGCCATTAGCTTGCGCGCTTAGGCAAAATCCAGAAATTAAAGGGTTTCCGATTTGGGTAGTTTAGGTAGAGAAGCTAAGGTCTCACTTTATATGGATGATCTTACCCTCTTTCTTATTGATAATAATTCTATTAAGAAAACTTTGCAAATCTGTGAAAAGTTTACTCTAGCTACCGGTGCGAGAATTAATCGAAAAAAGACAGAAATTCTGTATTCCTTTTGGAAAGAACCTAAAT
>NW_015505825.1:1787425-1787822 GCF_001515645.1 Sinocyclocheilus grahami
ACATTTAGTCATTAGAGTCATTAAATGGTTTAATCTTTTAAAAATTACAATTCAATCCCCCAGTCATTTAAAACCTTTAAGACCTCCTGAGTAAAAACACAATAAAAAACATCCATAATTTCCTCAAACTTAAAAAAATAAAACAGGCATTCAACATGTTTCTCAACTTTTCTCTTGAACACATTCCACACATCAAGTAAAACACTTTCCTTTTTTACCATCACCCTTCTTTCCCATACTGCACTTTTCATCAACATCACAAATAAATTAATGAGCTTTTTATTTTTACATTTCTCATTAACGCCTAACATTAATACCTTGTCCCACTCAAAGTCCCCATTTTCTTCTCCTATCAAAATTAAAATCATGCTTTTACATCTCTCATTAAAATCTTTCA
>NW_015505825.1:1803604-1804140 GCF_001515645.1 Sinocyclocheilus grahami
GCCCACCCACCTGCTGCTCTTCCTCCTCCTCCTCCTCGCCCTCCATCCAATACTCACACTTATTTAAAACCAAATTGCAATCCGGGCACATCACGGCATTGCAGTTCCTCGCGAAGTGCCCCCTCTCCTCACATTTAAAGCACTTGAACTCCGGGCAATCCTTCACCACATGGTCTGGGCTCATGCACAGCTGACAGGTCTTCACCTGATGGCTGTGCATCACCCGAAAGTATTGTGGACCCTCTGCCGTTTCTATTTTCGTGGTGTAAGGGAGGGAGGCCACCTCCTTCGGGAACCGTGTCTTTACATATCTTGTCCCGTCCTCAATGCTGGTGCCCGGATAAAAACGCCGCTTTATTTTTGAAATTGCGGAAACTCCCCATCCATCCAGTTCATTTAAAATCTCTTCATCGGCGAGGTAGACGGGCAGATGCATGAAGGAGACAACATAGTCTCTGTTCTGTAATCTTTTCACTTCACAGTTCTTTCCCTTGATAATCAGTCCATCTATTAAAAGCTCTGTGTCCTCTTCGCTT
>NW_015505825.1:1804305-1805307 GCF_001515645.1 Sinocyclocheilus grahami
TAATCTGGGAAAGCCCCAAAGGGTGGGCTATTTAAAGATCAGCCACTCTATAGGCCAGTGTATTAGATAAGTAGTGAAGAAAACGGTAAAGTTTACAGCACCCAGTATTCTCCCATCCAAGTAATAACCAGGCCCAACCCTGCTTAGCTTCCAAGATCAGACGAGATCAGGAGCAGACAGGGTGGTATGGCCGTAAGCTGGGACTGCACCAAAGATCAGCCACTCTATTGGCCAGTGTATTAGATAAGTAGTGAAAAAAACGCTAAAGCTTACAGCACCTGGTATTCCCAGGAAGTCTCCCATTCAAGTACTAAGCAGGCCCGACCCTGCTTAGTGAAGAAAACGCTAAAGCTTACAGCACCTGGTATTCCCAGGAAGTCTCCCATTCAAGTACTAAGCAGGCCCGACCCTGCTTAGTGAAGAAAACGCTAAAGCTTACAGCACCTGGTATTCCCAGGAAGTCTCCCATTCAAGTACTAAGCAGGCCCGACCCTGCTTAGTGAAGAAAACGCTAAAGCTTACAGCACCTGGTATTCCCAGGAAGTCTCCCATTCAAGTACTAAGCAGGCCCGACCCTGCTTAGTGAAGAAAACGCTAAAGCTTACAGCACCTGGTATTCCCAGGAAGTCTCCCATTCAAGTACTAAGCAGGCCCGACCCTGCTTAGTGAAGAAAACGCTAAAGCTTACAGCACCTGGTATTCCCAGGAAGTCTCCCATTCAAGTACTAAGCAGGCCCGACCCTGCTTAGTGAAGAAAACGCTAAAGCTTACAGCACCTGGTATTCCCAGGAAGTCTCCCATTCAAGTACTAAGCAGGCCCGACCCTGCTTAGCTTCTGAGATAAAACGAAATCAGGCACAGACAGGGTGGTATGGCCGTAAGCTGGGGCTGCCACAAAGGGTGGGTTATTTAAAGATCAACCACTCTATAGGCCAGTGTATTAGATAAGTAGTGAAGAAAACACTAAAGCTTACAGCACCTGGTATTCCCAGGCAGTCTCCC
>NW_015505825.1:1805548-1807950 GCF_001515645.1 Sinocyclocheilus grahami
AATGCTGCTGTCCTCATCCTTTGGTTTGTTGTCTGTAAAATATAGGATAGTTAAAGTACCAGCTTTATTCGTTCAATCCTTTGTTTTTCTTTATTCGTTTATCCTTTCTCCCCCTCCCTCTGTCTTTGATGCTTTTTAGAAAAAAATTAAAACATTGGTTTCAAATTTGCACATTTACACTTTTGTTGTAAATAAATCACCAGTGATGTGGTGCAACAACAGTTTTTTTTACCTTTTTGTTCAGCACCAAAATAAGATTTAATAGTGGATGCGCTCATGCCACTTAAATCGCGGGTGTCTAATCCTGCTCCTGGAGGGACAATAATGTATTGCAGAGTTTAACTCCAACCTGGTTCAACACACCTGTCTGGAAGTTTGTAGTGATCCTGAATACCTTGATTAGCTGGTTTAGGTGTGTTTAATTGGGGTTGAAGCTAAACTCTGCAGGATCTTGCCTCCCCAGGAGCAGGATTGGGTACCCCTGCCTTAAATTCATTGGGTTGTAACAACACTTTAAAGGATTTAAAAGGATAGGTCACCAAAGATGATAATTGTCATTTACATTTATGACATAATACAACAACAAAATCAATCCTTATTAGTTATTGTGTCATGCCATTTGATCAAAAGACTTGCGAGAACCAATGAGGTTTGATATTCATGTAGAAGCTAATACAATCAACCATTTTTGTAAACCAAGACTGACATTTTTATGCTTCTGGGACTGCCCCAAAGGGTGGGCTATTTAAAGATCAGCCACTCTATAGGCCAGTGTATTAGATAAGTAGTGAAAAAAACGCCAAAGCTTACAGCACCTGGTATTCCCAGGCAGTCTCCCATCCATGTACAAACCAGGCCCAACCCGGCTTAGCTTCCAAGATCAGACGAGATCGGGCGCAGACAGGGTAGTATGGCCGTAAGCTGACCCTGCACCAAACGGTGGGCTATTTAAAGATCAGCCACTCTATAGGCCAGTGTATTAGATAAGTAGTGAAAAAAACGCTAAAGCTTACAGCACCTGGTATTCCCAGGCAGTCTCCCATCCAAATACTAACCAGGCCCGACCCTGCTTAGTGAAGAAAACGCTAAAGCTTACAGCACCTGGTATTCCCAGGAAGTCTCCCATTCAAGTACTAACCAGGCCCGACCCTGTTTAGCTTCCGAGATCAGACGAGATCGGGCGCAGACAGGGTGGTATGGCCGTAAACTGGGACTGCCTCAAAGAGTGGGCTATTTAAAGATCAGCCATCTGTCTGGAACCAGATATTTTTATGAAATCAACTGCAAAATTGAAACTCACAGCATTAATTTTTTTAAACTGATACATTGCATCCAAAAACACAGACACAAAGAATTCTCTTGAAAAGACATAAAAACACTACACAAGAAAAATTTTCACATACACAGCTCACACAAACATGTGCAAACTTCTCTATGCACAGACCCATCTTAGTGCCAAAATAGTACAAATAAATCTCCTTGTCATTATCAGATATTTTCATTGCAGGAATAAATGTATATAAATAATTCACAATAAGCTGTCTTAAAAAAACTTAACTGTTCAAAAACGGTCTTCAATTCCCTGTAGTGATCCTGAATACCTTGATTAGCTGGTTTAGGTGTGTTTAATTGGGGTTGAAGCTAAACTCTGCAGGATCTTGCCTCCCCAGGAGCAGGATTGGGCACCCCTGCCTTAAATTCATTGGGTTGTAACAACACTTTAAAGGATTTAAAAGGATAGGTCACCAAAGATGATAATTGTCATTTACATTTACGACATAATTCAACAACAAAATCAAACCTTGTTCTTGTGTCATGCCATTTGATCAAAAGACTTGCAAGAACCAATGAGGTTTGATATTCATGTAGAAGCTAATACAATCAACCATTTTTGTAAACCAAGACTGACATTTTTATGCTTTCATCATACAAAGAGATTGTATGATTCCAGAAGACTTGGAATATGACATACAAATCATATAGGTTAATTTTTAGACACTTACTCTGAACACACTGATATGGTCACAAGTTAAATGCTTCTTCAGAGATAGATCACTCCTAAATGTGCATACACAATCTTTATAGATGCATGGGAGTGGACAGTGACTTGCCTGATGGCAGTGTTTCAGCTTGTAGTGTGCGAACCTCATCGATACGGAGTTGTGCTTCCACTCTGCTTGTGCTGTACTGATCCTGCAAATAAAAAACAAAAAAGTCAAACTCCAGCCAAGTACACATACACATGTTACATACAGAAATATTCACTGAAAATCTTACTTGAAACTAACGATAATGAGATCAGATTAAGAAAACGCTAAAAAGTCACTTATATGTACACGGTTTATCTATTTATCAACATTAACTTGATCCACAATTTTAGTAGTGATGGGAAGTCCGGTTCT
>NW_015505825.1:1808031-1811820 GCF_001515645.1 Sinocyclocheilus grahami
TACACAAGAAAAATTTTCACATACACAGCTCACACAAACATGTGCAAACTTCTCTATGCACAGACCCATCTTAGTGCCAAAATAGTACAAATAAATCTCCTTGTCATTATCAGATATTTTCATTGCAGGAATAAATGTATATAAATAATTCACAATAAGCTGTCTTAAAAAAACTTAACTGTTCAAAAACGGTCTTCAATTCCCAATCGTAGAAACATGACAAGGAAAGAGGACGCAGTACAAGGTAACAACAAAACAGTCAGTTTGAAAAATGCTTTCATCATACAAAGAGATTGTATGATTCCAGAAGACTTGGAATATGACATACAAATCATATAGGTTAATTTTTAGACACTTACTCTGAACACACTGATATGGTCACAAGTTAAATGCTTCTTCAGAGATAGGTCACTCCTAAATGTGCATACACAGTCTTTATAGATGCATGGGAGTGGACAGTGACTTGCCTGATGGCAGTGTTTCAGCTTGTACTGTGCGAACTTCATCGATACTGAGTTGTGCTTCCACTCTGCTTGCACTGTACTGATCCTGCAAATAAAAAACAAAAAAGTCAAACTCCAACCAAGTACACATACACGTTACATACAGAAATATTCACTGAAAATCTTACTTGAAACTAACGATAATGAGATCAGATTAAGAAAACGCTAAAAAGTCACTTATATGTACACGGTTTATCTATTTATCAACATTAACTTGATCCACAATTTTAGTAGTGATGGGAAGTCCGGTTCTCTCGGACAGTTCGTATCAATGAACCGGTTCACCAGTTCTTTTACGTCCTCACCTAATGACGTAATTTCTATCGAGAATGAAAATACGCTCAAACACATTCAAATAAAGTAATTTGTAATCATAACTTAAGTTAAATAATAATAATCCTCACCATCATCGTCGTCTCGGAAAAGTTTCTTACATTAGCGTACATTCTTACACCATATCATGCTCTGATGTGCAAACAGATGTTTTACAAGTCTTATAACGTTAGATATAAGTTGAACTAGTCTTCATTAGCTTTTTACAGAAACAAGGATTCAGCTCATAAAGCTTAAACTATAACGTGCATACAATAGTAAATAGCAAATTTCATTTACGTTTTAACCGAACAGTTGTTGCATGTTCATCATGTTAAAAAATGCTGTTTGATATAACTAATAGCATTTGCATTTTACAGTAACTTTAGGCGTATGTTTTATTTTTTTATTTACTTACATTTCGCCAAATTCACAGTGTAACAGTGTACTGGAGATCCGAGAAGCGCGGCTGTAACAGTTCGGTAGAACACTCATGCTCAGTATCAGCTGTTCGTATTCATCAGTTCTCTCAGCACAGCATGTCTCAATTCAGTGAACGTTTGGAGTTAATGGCCTAACATATACTCCGAAATACTGGATTATTTCAAGTCTGAACGTCTGAAAGTGAATAAACACGAATTTGCCTGGCAGTGCAAAATGTGATTGCCTGAAATCAAAACGCGGCTGGTGAGCGCCAACGAAACAAGCCTAAATTCACATTATAGAAATCACAGATCAGGGTATACTTACCCATTCCATTAGCTGTAGTCCATAAAGTCCATCTGTAATCGTTCAAACGCGGGCTCCTTCATCTTTTCTTGCATGATCAGCAACTTCTCGTGCAGAAAATGGCGGCTGGTGCGACTCTCAAGTTCGTTAAAATAGTACGTCATCATGACGTAGAGTTTCTGGCACATGCGCATCGCACAGAAAATTGATAGAACTTATGCTTTGTTGTTATATGAACATGTTATTTAAAGTTTTCCATTTCCCTTCAAGTTGAGGTTGTTATAACATCCTATTGTGCAGTGAGACACTTAAAGTTGACAGGACATGATTTTACTTGTCCACCTGACTAAAACTCAGAATCATTTTTTACAGTGTAGGTTTAGGGGTGGAAATGGAATCCAGGGGGTGGAAATGGGTATAGTTTTAGGCATATGTAAAGTGGGAGGAGTTGGTGCACCACTGTAATACCAGTGTACTTACATGGTAACTCCTCAAGAACGCTCCACTTAATATAAAGTGTAACATTCTGGACACCAACCACAATTTATATGTAACTTACTGTCCGCTGCTGTGTAACATCAGAGTAATTACATGGTAAATCCATAGGAATTGTTTACTTAATATAAAGTGTAACACTTTCTTTACCAAAAAGTGCTGTTAGTCCTGTTACACATTTGTACTTTCATTACTGAAAAGTGTTGTTACCAATGTCCTGTTACACATTTGTATTTACACATACCATTCAGTGTGTTGTTACATATGTGTAGTTACACAAACATTACAGCTGTAGATACTATGTACCTATGTGTACTTACACTGTGGTTACATACTATGTACAGATCTAGTTACTATGTAAGTGTCACGAATCCGGTCCATGAACTTCCGTCGGCTAACCATCAGAGGTCACCCTTCCCATTTTCATTGACTCTCACACTCACACTGTTGCATATCATCCCGGACTACATTTCCCATCATTCATTGCACTGATTGCACACAGCTGGTTCACTAATTGCACACAACACTGATTGCACCCAGCTGTTTCATATCACTCCCTCACTATTTAACACTCACTCTGATCCCTTCCCTCTGCCGAGTATTGTTTAGCGCCTATCTCTTGATAGCTACTCTACAGAGCCCTCGTTAGCCTCCTAGTCTAGCTTAGTCTTGCCTTCTCTGTTTTTTCTCGGTTTCTGATCTTCGCCTGGTTTCCTGGATTTCTCCCTTTAGTCTTGTCCCTTTTGATTCTGTTTGCCGTTCATCGACCTACGCTAGCCCTAGGACTATTATTGTGTCTTGCCCGCCATATACCTGTTTGCCACTGTAATTGACGGAAACAACCGCGCCCCGTCAAGTCTCAATTGATCTTCACGAGTCAAGTCAAGTCACCGCTGATCTTCACGAGTCAGGTCAAGTCACAGTTCATTTTCATGAGTCTAGTCAAGTCACAGCTGATCTTCTTGAGTTGAGTCTAATCACAGTTGATCATCACGAGTCAAATCAAGTCACAGTTTATAATCATGAGTCTAGTCAAGTCACAACTGATCTTCATGAGTCAAGTCAAGTCACCGCTGATCTTCACGAGTCAAGTCAAGTCACCGCTGATCTTCACGAGTCAAGTCAAGTCACCGCTGATCTTCACGAGTCAAGTCAAGTCACCGCTGATCTTCACGAGTCAAGTCAAGTCACCGCTGATCTTCACGAGTCAAGTCAAGTCACCGCTGATCTTCACGAGTCAAGTCAAGTCACCGCTGATCTTCACGAGTCAAGTCAAGTCACCGCTGATCTTCACGAGTCAAGTCAAGTCACCGCTGATCTTCACGAGTCAAGTCAAGTCACCGCTGATCTTCACGAGTCAAGTCAAGTCACCGCTGATCTTCACGAGTCAAGTCAAGTCACCGCTGATCTTCACGAGTCAAGTCAAGTCACCGCTGATCTTCACGAGTCAAGTCAAGTCACCGCTGATCTTCACGAGTCAAGTCAAGTCACCGCTGATCTTCACGAGTCAAGTCAAGTCACAGCTGATAGTTATGAGTCTAGTCAAGTCACAACTGATCTTCATGAGTCCAGTCAAGTCACAACTGATCTGCCAGAGACTCATCATGTCTCAGCTGTTCATCCAGAGTCACGTCACATCACAACTGATCTTCTAGAGTCTCGCCATGTCTCAGCTATTCATCTAGAGTCACGTCACGTCTCAGCTAGTCATCCAGATTCACGTCGCATCACAGCTGATCATCCAGAGTCA
>NW_015505825.1:1811925-1818688 GCF_001515645.1 Sinocyclocheilus grahami
TGTGAGCTTCTGGCCTGTCCCGACCCAGCCAAGGAGGCTGCCTCTGAACGCACAGCCTTGTCTATCAACCCCAATGTTCTGTCTGTGTTGTCTGTCTCTGCTCTCTCGTTGTTACAGTCTCCGCCATGGTCTCCTAGTCGGTGTGGTTCACCGGGGGGGTTTCCTGTTCCTTCTGCTCCACTTCTGCTCTGCCTGCTCCGCTGGGGTGGTCTTCTGCTCTGCCGTGGTGGTCTTCCGCTCTGCCTGCTCTGCCATGGTGGTCTGCTGTCTGGCTCTGGTGGTCCTCTGCCCCGCCGTGGTGGTCTACTGTCTGGTTCTGGTGGTCTTCTGCTCCGCCAGGGGGATCTTCGGTCCCGTCTGTTCTGCTGTGGTGGGGTTTTGAGCATCTGGAAGCCGCTCCTTGTGGGGGGGGCTCTGTCATGAATCCGGTCCATGAACTTCCGTCGGCTAACCATCAGAGGTCACCCTTCCCATTTTCATTGACTCTCACACTCACACTGTTGCATCCGGGACTACATTTCCCATCATTCATTGCACTGATTGCACACAGCTGGTTCACTAATTGCATACAACACTGATTGCACCCAGCTGTTTCATATCACTCCCTCACTATTTAACACTCACTCTGATCCCTTCCCTCTGCCGAGTATTGTTTAGCGCCTATCTCTTGATAGCTACTCTACAGAGCCCTCGTTAGCCTCCTAGTCTAGCTTAGTCTTGCCTTCCCTGTTTTCTCGGTTTCTAATCTTCGCCTGGTTTCCTGGATTTCTCCCTTTAGTCTTGTCCCTTTTGATTCTGTTTGCCATTCATCGACCTACGCTAGCCCTAGGACTATTCTTGTGTCTTGCCCGCCATATACCTGTCTGCCACTGTCGGACCCTGCCTGTGTTTCTGACCTCTCTGTTCAATAAAGCTTTGCATATGGATCCGCACGTCTCACGTCTCGTCAGCCCCGTAACAGTAAGTACACAGGTATTAGGGACACTTAATATAAAGCGGGACAAGAATTGGCAATATGGACTTCAGCAGATAAATATAAAAGCAGAGACCGATACATACTCAGGTAATATAGATCTTTTGATTTGTGTCATTAATTCAATTCAATTCAAGTTTATTTGTATAGCACTTTTCACAATACAAATCTTTGCAAAGCAACTTTACAGCAAATTAAGTTTCTACAATATTTAGTGGTAGCTTATCAGTGGTGACTGTCAGTTAATGTACATATGGCAGAAATGTACAGAAAAATCAATTAAAGACGTAATCAAACAGATGATGAACACTATTAACAGCAATTATTATATGATGCAATCAAACTTATAGCAAAATGTGGTAGTTCTGTATGTTGTTTCAGGGTTGGCATCATCTGAGGTCCTCTGAGGGGTTGGCATTAAGCATTTGATTTGTGCCATTAGCATTTGTAAAACGGCATTTTTCCATCTCAAAATGATATCTAAATTACGACCTATGCTCTCAATGTCAAATGCAGAAACATTAATTAATGCGTTCACGACCTCAAGGTTAGATTATTGTAACGCTTTATTGGGTGGTTGTTCTGCACGCTTAATAAACAAACTCCAGCTGGTCCAAAATGCAGCAGCTAGAGTTCTTACTAGAACCAGGAAGTATGACCATATTAGCCCGGTTCTGTCAACACTGCACTGCTACCTATTAAACAACGTATAGATTTATAAATCTTGCTGATTACCGCTGATTAAGCCCTGAATGGTTTAGCACCTCAGTATTTGAACAAGCTCTTATCGCATTATAGTCCTTCACGTACGCTGCGTTCTCAAAACTCTGTCCATTTGATAATACCTAGAATATCAAAATCAACTGCGGGTGGCAGATCCTTTTCCTATTTAGCGCCCAATCTCTGGAAAAACCTACCTAACATTGTTCTCTTTAACCTGGCTTACACATAACACACTAAAACATTTATATACTTCAAAATCGTTAAAGGGTTGTTAGGCTGCATTATTTAGGTGAGTGGTTCTCAAACCTGTCCTGCAGGACCCCCAGTACTGCACATTTTGTATGTCTTCCATATCTAACACACCTGATTCAACTCATCAGCTCGTTCGTAGAGACTGCAAAACATGAATTGGGTGTGTCTGATAAGGGAGACATACAAAATGTGCAGGGCTAGGGGTCCTCCAGGACAAGTTTGAGAACCCCTGATTTTAGTCACTGTCAGCTTTGGCTTGCTTAGTTGGCGACACTTAATTTCTGGCAATATTGTCGGCCTGATTGCACAGATACTATTGGAAGATAGCTAAGCTGGACGATGACATCACTGAAACAATTAACAACTGACTTTATTGTCCTCTTATTGTTTTCTATTTTCCTCTTGCATTATCGACACACCTTTTTCCTGTTTATCACTGTAAAGCTGCTTTGACACAATTTGTATTGTATAAAGTGCTAAATAAATAAAGGTGACTTGACTTGAGAGTGGGTTGAGTATTTCCAGTTGTTAGAATTGAGAAGACCAGTACCTCCACCCCTCCCAACCTGACGGGGGTGTGAGAGGACGAGAAGTTGTTAGAGACAGCAGGAGGGGTTGCGGAGTCTTGTGGACGAATCCAGGACTGCGTTCCACTCCACTTTTAGACACACTCAGGAACGTCCCAAAGCATTTCCCCTCGGGGGAATCCCCGCTGCCATTCTGAAGTGCGTTTCACTTTGTGAAGTGGACGAGGGAAGTTTATATAGACAGACCCTCGACCCCTTGATTTTGACCGAGGGAGCGAGTCTGCTTCAAATGCACACTTCTGGCCACTCCACAGACCACAATGCAACACGATTGTGATTTCATCACAGATCGCGTTCAATTTATCCCCACCCCAAACAACTCTATAATATATAAATGTTTTTTTTTTACATTTATAACAGCCCAAACATACCTACATACATATAGAATGCTGCATCAAACAAATTAAATTATTTATTATAATGGGTTTCACGAGTTCACACTTACATATAATTAAATAAAGGTTATGCGTATTGGGCGTGCTGTCCAGGGAGAGGGCTCCGAGCTCGGCAAGACTCCCGAGCCCGGGGCACCCACCCCCTGTCCGGGGAGAGGGGTCCGAGCTCGGTGTCCAGCCCGGCCCAAAAGCCCCCCCCACCCCCGAATGCTTCTCCCCGTGCTGGGGTAGAAACTATGCTGAAGGTGCAGGGTGGTGGAGGGATGCTGAAAGTCGAGAGATAACGAAGGTAGGACGTACTTGGTTATTTATAGGAGTTTTCTCTTGCACTGATTGGATAAATGGTGGAATCACTAATGATGAACTGGCCGTGTTAATTATCTGTGCATGCTCCTCCCGAAATTTGTTTATAAACATCACTTCACAAGTTCACACTTACATATAATTAAATAAAGGTTATGCGTATTTGGCGTGCTGTCCAGGGAGAGGGCGCCGAGCTGCTGCGGCAGTGGGAGAGAGAGATAAAGGCTCCTGCGGGAGCAGACACTGCAGCGGCAGTGGGAGAGAGAGATAAAGGCTCCTCCGGGAGCAGACACTGCTGCGGCAGTGGGGAAATACAGATAAAGGCTCTTGCGGGAGCAGACACTGCTGCGGCAGTGGGGAAATACAGATAAAGGCACCTGCGGGAGCAGACACTGTTGCGGCAGTGGTGAAATACAGATAAAGGCTCATGCGGGAGCGGACACTGCTGCGGCAGTAGAGAAATACAGATGAGGCTCCTGCGGGAGTGGCTACTGCTGCGGCAGTAGGGAAATATGGAAACGCTTCTGCGGGAGCGGGGACTGCTGCGGCAGTGTGGGAATTAGGTAAGGATCCTGCGGGAGCGGGGTGCTGTTGGGATGGCTGGAGTGGGGATGGGCCATTATAGATGGATTATGTGATGTTAAAGGGGGTTAGCTATGGTGGGTCAGGAGTTCGAGTGAACAGGGATGGACTGGCGTTAAAGGGGTCGGCTGATGAGGGTTCGGTGAGCTTCTTTGATATGGAAGCGGTCTGACCGCATGTAGGTCTTGAAGGCATCTGGCTTCTGACAAAATCTGTGTCCTGATGTTGCTGGCTACGGGGCGTGGTTCCAATGCAGGAGTATTCGGAGGGATGGGTAGGGGCGTGGCGGAAGATAGCGAGAAGGAAGGGCAAACATGCGAGGGGGAGGAGGAAAGATAGTTGCTGGAACCTCTTGCGGAGGCGTGCTCATGCTTGGGATGGCTCCAGGAGCGGAAGAACGAGGGGTAAAAGAAGGGGGAATGGCGGGCATCGGGGCCTGCGCCATTAGCGGAGGCAGCCTCACGCTAGGGTTGGACAGTGGGGCTGCAGGCCATGGGTAGGGGAGGGGGTTGGGGGGGTTGGGCTGTGGATGGGTCTGCGCCACTAGCGGAGGCGTGCTCACACTAGCATCTGCTACGGGAGCTGGAGGCCACAGAAAAATGGTTATTAGTAGCATGAGGGAGCGGTAGAGATGTGGGCCTGTGTTACAAATGGAGGTAGCCTCACGTTTACTTCAGCTGCCGTAGCTGTAGGCCATGAGAAGGGGGTGGGGTTGTGACGTCCTGAAGAGCCAGTGTAGCCTGCACTGCTAGTGGAGGCAGCCTCACACTAGCGTCTGCTATGGGAGCTGGAGGCCACTGAAAGAAAAAAAGGGGTTAGAAGTCACAGGATGGAAATACTGAGATGTGAGGGCCTGTGTTGTAAGCGGAAGCAGCTTCGCGCTTGCTTCGGCTGCTATAGCTGTAGGCCACGAGAAAGTGGAAGGGTTAGTGACATTTAGCAGGACAAGCTGAAATGCCTGGGTAGCCTGCAGTGTTGCAGTCAATTTGTTGCTAGATTTGGCAACTCCTCAAGCCTTGCCCACATTAAAAAGTTTCCATTGAAAACATATCTTTTCCTCTCGTTTTGGCCCTCCATCCACACTAAAACAAGGAGTCCAGGAAAACAGAACTTTTAAAACGCTTTCCAGAGTGGATAAATTTGAAAATGCTGTTTGCACGTTGTAGTATGGACTGTGGAAACGGAGGCTTTTGAAAACGATGACGCATGTTTAGTCATGTGACGCATTGTACCAGTGTTGCCAGATTGAAAATGTCCAAGTATCGTACCAGAAGCTCAAAATTATCGTATTTGGAAGAAAATTATCGTACACGAGTCAAACGTACAGAATACCGCTATTTATCTAAACCAACAACTTTTTGACACGACCTGCAAATTACCACAATAAATAACTAGGCGCACCGTGTTTACATTGGACGCGAGCAGTGTGACGAAATACTATAGAAACCATTATAATCAGTGACTGTTTGCACTGGATGCGACACGACACGACATCCCCGACAGTAAACTGATGCCTCGTTCTATTTATGACGTATCAAAATGATTTTTAACACTCACTTTGTCACATTCAGTGTAGACAGACTTCAGCTGTTAACTCCACCCACTGTCATCGGAAGCCTGTGTGTTGCCAGATGTTGAGGGGGTTCTTGCCATCATGGACCGCAACATAGTGCACATTGGCTTTAAAGCAGGGCACCCTCATGCATTCTTAACACACTCTGAGGTGTGCATGAGCTCATTTAGAGTGTCTGTAATGTGCCGATTTCGTGTATGAATATAGAAGCCCTATGACTACAACTACCATCATTTGAATTGTCATAAAATTATCGTACATTATGGGATTTTTTTTTTTCTTTTTCATTATTGATCGTACAGAGGTCAAAATTATTGTACGTCTGGCAACACTGCATTGTACCAATAGACATGTTTATACCGGTAAGGCTAATTTAGCAGTTATGTGCTATTCACTTTCACACTGTTGCTAAAGATATTTACTTTGCACGCTCTTCATATTACAGTCCTAAAAAGATGACAGAAAATTTACTCACGATTGCTGTCCTGCGGCAAAACACGAGGGCAGTTGCCTTTTAGATCAATTTAGATTGCCTTTTAGAGTTAGCGCGCTGTGGGCGTGTCAGTAAATGGTGAAATATTTCCGTAAATTAATTGATCCTGCCAGACGAATTGCGTGAAATTTATTATGTCTTTTTCGTCTGTATCATCTCAGTGAGGTTTTATACATGCACAGTAAGGCGAATGTAACGCTTTCAGACATTTCAGTGTGGATGATAAACTTTGGAAAAAACGTTCGTTTCGTGGTTACAAAATGGCATCAACATCCGTTTATGTCATAACATCATTTAACAAACTTTAGCCACGAAAACCTGCCTTTAGCGACTTCACCTGAAAATTAATTAATTTGCAACACAGCCTGCGCCGTTAGCGGAGGCAGCCTTGAGCTAGCGTCCGCTAAGAGAGCTGGAGGCCCGGCTGCATACGGTGCTGCGGCCGGAAGAGCCGCAGTGAAAGGCTGAGCCGCAGCGGGAGGTGAGTGAGGTTTTGCTGCGGTGAGATCTGGGGCGCGGCCCAGGCTTGTTAAAGGCCTGCTGCTGCTGCGACCCAGCGCTTGAGGAGAGCCGGGTCTTGTGCGGGACGATGGTAGTGTCGAGGGAGACGAGTGTAATCACTACTGATGAACTGGCCGTGTTAATTATCTGTGCGTGCTCCTCCCGAAATTTGTTTATAAACGTCACTTATGTGAAGATTGTTTTAAGTTGACTTAAATTAGAAGTTATTTTTTAAAGTCTAATAAATGTTAAAATGGATGGCTCTGAATTATACTGTAATGTTGAATGGCTATAGTCAATGGTTAAATATAAGTATTATTTGTACTGGCATTCAGACATAAAAAGATTCCTTTACGTTTACATTTAGTCATTTAGCAGACG
>NW_015505825.1:1819004-1819875 GCF_001515645.1 Sinocyclocheilus grahami
ACACCCTAGATTTAATTCAGAAAATGTATAATATTCTAGTACTTACTATGTTCTCCAGAACTTAAAGTACACTGCTCTGACACTTCTTGGCACTGAGTGTACAAGTTCATGACAAATTTTCACATCTGTGCTGTTTAACTCCTGGAGGACGACCTCCTTAAATGCTCTGGGCTGCTTTTCCCGAAACCTTCTTAACGCTACGTCGTTCGTAAGTTATACCTTAAGTTGTACCTTTACGTAAATACGTGTTTCCCGAAACGTTCTTAGTCAAGTATACCTTCTGTAAGTCATTCGTTCGTAAGGTTAGTCTGGACCACTCTTAGCTATACCTTATCGCTGTTCACAGCTCACTCCGCTAGTGGCCACACCCAGTGTTCAATTAGTGTTCAATAAATTGAAGTGTTTTTATGCAAAGAATAAAACTCTCATTATACTGATGGTTGTTCGTTTTTCCATTATAATATACAAAGGCACATCGGCTGGCAAACCATTAGGCATCACATAATTAGGAGTCTATTCAAAGGGAATGAATATGGTGGGGAGTTTGGTCAAACTATGGCAGCGAGACAGCGAATAGTTGTCCTAAATCAAAGACAGCTGCCGCGGACCCAGTTAGTGTATGTGCACTATTTCATAATAGTGTCAGAATAGCTACCATGTAAAAAGATACAATTCTACAAAAATGTCGCCTGCCACGGGAGCAAATTCAGCAGCTTTTACATCTTGTTGGTCCAACTTTGTCGAGGCAAACTCGACAGAGCTACCCCCCTAAGCCCTGAAATTCAGCTGCTGGCGGCTCTCCGTTTTTATGCTGTGGGGAGTTTTCTGGAGGTGGTTGGGGATGGATATGGGCTGAGTAAGACCTCGGTGT
>NW_015505825.1:1820069-1870758 GCF_001515645.1 Sinocyclocheilus grahami
GAGTTCACTCAGTCACAAACATCCTGCTCCGTCACGCCACCGATTACACCTTTCGCCAGGCACGAAGTGATGGAGGCACATCAAGGCTTCCATGCCATTGTGTGTGTCCCGTGAGTAATTGGCCTTGTTGACGGGACACTTATCCCCATCGCCAACCCATCAGCGCTCGACCAGGCCTTCATAATATATATGAACATGATAATATAAATGACCCTTTCAAAAGCAAGCGAAGCCTAAAAGACAGTTAATGTAGCTGGTTAAGGCAGAATACTTTTGGCCATGAGGTTGCAGGTTCACACACTTGCAAAATTATACATTGCAAAATTATACATTATACATACATACACACAGTGTGTGTGTGTGTGTGTGTGTGTGTGTGTGTGATATCCAAGTTTGCATTTAGTTTGAAATTTGGATTATTTTAAAATGCAGTGAGCCCCGCTAAATGCAATTTCTAATATTTCTAAAGTGCTTCTTTATAATGAACATCGCTTTCTCAATACTTTCCCCGCTCTATAATGCAGTGAAAGAGCTCTTGTATATAGTGAACAATCGATTCTCGAGCCATCGATATCAACCTATTCAGCACCACCGCCATGGACAGCACCTGCTAACATCGCACGTAAGGAAGTTTACCTTAAGCAACATCCTAAGGTATAGTTGGTGGAACACGCCTAGAACAGGTATACCTTTAGTTAAGATATACCTTTAGAGTCTTCGTAGCGAGCTAAGAGACAACGTTATCGGGAAACCCAGCCCTGATCTTTAATGGGGAGCGTTGCTCAGCTCGTCTCTACAGAATCTCTCACAGCTCCTCAAGAGTGTTAAGATTGAGTGAAATACATGTCCACTAAAGGATTTTCACCTTGGGAGAATGAATATCTTCATTGTCATGCTGAAAAAATGCTCAATAATGCAGGGAATGAGGGGAGAGTAGTATCTTCAGTATCACAGTAGTGTGTGAATTCATGCCAGCGTTGATAAAGCACAACTCCCTCACACCTTCAGCTCTCATTCATCCTTATAGAAGAGCTTTACTACCACTGAACGTCACTGTGGGAACCATACACTTCTCTCTGTACTCCTCCTCTAGCAACACCAGAACATGTTGGATGCTGTTAGACCTGAAATGATTGACTTGGTCTCATGAGAGCAGAGTATGGATTCCCAGAAGTCTCTATTTTGTAAATATGGGCCCTGGAAGAGGTTAAATGAGTTTATTGTGCTTTGGCTACAGTAGGTAATTCTAGTGGTGACAACAACCATGCATGTCACTCCTGCAGGCTGCGTCATACTCTGTGAGATAAAGTGTCACTCTTTTCACAGCTTTTGCCGGCTCTGAGACACTTGCATGTTATTTCTTTGGCTCTTTTTCTAGCAAAAATTCACTCATCACTAAATGAAAACTTAAAGTGAAGACCTGATTATTTCAGGAGCCTTATCACAAGTCCATAGTTTTTGAATGTAGTTGCTACTTCTGCTATATTTTCACACTTAAAACAATGATTTGGTATTCCTCTTATATCATTGTCCTCTTTTATGCTAAAAAATAAGTCACCTGGCAGTTCTCTCCCGAGTGCTTCCACTGCTGCCAGCATTAAGTCTGAGTATGATTCAGAGGGCTTTATAACACTTTTAATTGTCAGGAAATCACTTGTCTTTAAAAGTTTTGGTTCAATATACTTACCTGTTGATCAAAAATAGCCTTAAACCTATACACTTTTTTTTAATTTAGTAACTTTCAGGAGGGTGTACTCATTTTTGCAACAACATTTTATCACTTTGATAAGAAAATCTTATTTTGCTGAATAATTTTGTCATTGTTCTTTGGTAATTGATCAAGCAGGCTTGTTGGAACATTACATCTCCAAAGAACCCTAACATGTCTTCTAAGTAAAGAGTAATTGCTGAATTTAAGTTTTAGAGGGGGTGTACTCATTTATGCTGTGCACTATATACAGTATATATTAGTGCTGTCAATATAATAATAACATAATATATATATTAGTATAAATATTAGTGCACTTCTGTGTGTGTTTAATACTTGATTTCAGTTGTTTACATCAATATTTGCTATATGTGGACCACAAAACCAGTCATAAGGGTACATTTTTTGAAATTGAGATTTATAATGAGATATATAATAATTATAATTTATAATAAGCTTTCCATTGATGTATGGTTTGTTAGGATAGGACAATATTTGGCCGAGATACAACTATTTGAAAATCTGGAAACTGAGGGTGCAAAAAAATCTAAATATTGAGAAAATCATCTTTAAAGTTGTCCAAATGAAGTTCTTAGCAATGCATATTACTAATCAAACATGAATTTTTGATATATTTACGGTAGGAGATTTACAAAATATCTTCATGGAACATGATCTTTACTTAATATCCTAATGATTTTTGGCATAAAAGAAAAATCAATAATTTTGACCCATACAATGTATTGGTGGCTATCACTGCAAATATACCCCAGCGACTTAAAGGGGTCATATGATGCGATTCTTTTTTCCTTTTCTTTAGTGTGTTATGTAGCTATTTGTGCATGTATAAGATCTGCAGTGTTACAAAGCTCAAAGTCTCCCACAAAAGGATTTATTCTAAATAAAAGAGAAGGCTGATCCAGACCGGGATAAAACGGCTCGTTCTAACACGCCCCACATGTCTACGTCACTATGTGGAAATATTAGCATAATGCCGCCCAAATGTTCACGCAAAGAAAGAAGGCGTGGTTTCAGTAACCGCAGTTAGTGTTGAAGCAGCATGTCAGAGAGACGCTGTGTGTTTCTAGGCGAAAGCAAAAGCACTTTATTTGGCCTTCCGAAAGTAGATGCAATTAGGAATCATTGGTTAAGATTGATTTACAACAGAACAGCACAACCCAGATGTTCAAATTTGTGCAACGCATTTTATGGACGACAGTTTTGTGAACCTAGGAGATATTTCTAAAAAAAAAAAGGCTCAATTCCGACTTTGCTATGACAATCTGGCGCTTATTCTGAATCAGCTACTGTAAGTATGTTTTCTTAATAGCTTAAGTATTTGCTATTGACTGTTCAAATGCGGAGTTTTACGCCGTGTAGAGTATCGCGTCATGTGTGTGTGTGAGAGAGAGAGAGAGAGGGTCACATCACAGTAGAGTCAGCTGTCTTAACCGTGGCTTGTGTACTGCAAACACATACCAGCTTCATCACTGTGTCTGTCACGCGACTCTGTTCCCCTTTCGGGCTTGAACTGATGGTAAAACTAATGACATTATTTACTGTCTTTACATTTATTTTGAAAGCTGAAGCTGCGATTATGGTAAGGGGCGTTACATTTCCGATGAGTGCTTGCGGTGTTCGGCACCGGGTGCACTGGGTCAGCTGGCCAATCAGAGCAGACTGCGCTTGTCAGAAGGAGGGACTTTGTAGAAAACGAAGCGTTTGAGAGAGGCGGGGCATAGAGGACCTACAATAATGTACAGTATTTGAAAAATAATGTGTTTTTTTGAACATTAAAGCATCAACATATTCTGTTACACCAAATACACAAAATGATTATCTTTAAAATATCTATACAATTTTCCAGCAGGACTTTATTACTGTGCTTGATTGGCCAGCCAACATGCCTGACCTGAAGCCCATATGGAATCTATGGGATATTTTCAAGAGAAAGATGAGAAATAGTCGATCCAACGATCCAGACGAGCTGAAGCTCAATAGTGCCTCAGCAGTGCCACAAGCTGATCACTTCATGCCACACCTCACTGATGCTGGAGTTTGTGCTGAACGAGCCCCGACCAAGTATTGAGTGCAGAAATCAACATACTTTAAAGAACTTGAACTTTTCTGTTTGCAAATCCTTTTTTTTGATTGATCTTAGGAAATATTCTAATATTTTTGAATTTCATGAGCTGTAAGCTCTAATCATCAAAATAAAAAAATAAAAAACCTTTTGAAATGTTTTACTTTACATGTAATGAATCTAGAATATATGAAAGTTACACTTTTTGAAATAAGTTACAAAAACAAAACGTTTTCATGATTGTTATGTCCTCCGGACATAAGTGTTTTTATTGTTTATTCTGATTGGTCAATGTGCAGAGATGTTCTATGCATTGTGCCGTTTCCCGTCTCTCTCTCTCTTTCTCCCTTTCACTCTGCTGGCAGTGTTGATTGGACGCAGCTGCAGCTGATTACGTGGATGAGTGAGAGTGGTTAAAAGCTGAGAAAGGAGAGGAGCGAGCCCAAGCATTGTACGGGAGCAGAGCAGGGAGAGAGTGGCGTGCTGAGCGCTGCGGTGTTGGTTGTTGCCGTTACTGCCCACCGTCTCCTGCCCCAGACATTCAATGCACCTGTGGTCTTGTGATAGGTGATGGGTTGCTGCCATTCTGAGTGAGAGTCTTTTTTTTCCGGTGTTATTAATTTGTGTTTGTTTCGGAAGCCGTAGGGAGGAGGTTGCCATTTACTTTATGATCCCTTGTTATCTCCTGTTTATTGACAGCTAGGGAGTAAGGGGAGAGTATTGTATTTTTGTTTGGGTTTTTGATTTGTTAGGTAAGTTACTGTCTAATTGTTTTAGTTAGTTCTTCTTTTGTTTGTCATTTTGGTCTTGACCCCTCCTGAAGATTCACGCTTGTTATATGATACTTTGTGAATTAAAAGCTTATCATTTGATTTACTCTCACTCCGTTGTGTTTCTGTGTGAGCCTGGGACAGGAGAGGGGGCGGGTATTGTTCAATTAGCTTTATTCTAAATTACTTGTTCGTTATCCCCAACCCTAGACTGGGAGTACGTAACAATTGGGGGCTCGTCCGATCGTGACACCTGGATTGTGACAATTGAAGGCTCGTCGTAATGCGTTAAAGGCTCCTTACAAAAGGTTTGTAACGAATTGTCTGCATGTGATGCGTGGCAAATTGAGGGCTTGTCTGTTTGTCCAGTTGTTCGTTTATGAAAATTGTGGGTTTGTTTATCTGTAAAAAAAAAAATTGGAGGACTCGTCTGCTTGTTCAATTCGTCCGTACGTGATAATTGGAATTGGTCTGCCCATGGTAAGTGTGGGTTCGTTTGTTTGTGACAATTGGTCCATTCGTTTGTTTAAATCGTTATATTCATCTTCAAAACCTTTGCTTGGCTGTTTTGAACCTTTGATGGGGGAGGAAGGTTTTAGGATGGATTTTGATTTAGTTAAGTTCACTCTTTCGCCTACGCAGAGAGAATTTGAACGGTGTAGGAAAATAGACCTGATACAGACAGCGGATTTCTTTAAATATAACTGTTTCTAAAGGGGGGAGAAAGCAGGTTATTAAAGATGAGTTGTACGCTAGGCTAGTAGAGACTGGTATTTTGACTGGACATACCGTAACTAGAAGCAGAGTCTGATGGAGAGGAGTTAACCGGCGAAGTTTATTCGGTAAGCGGTAAAAAAGCTTCTCAGTTAGATCCAATGGTAGCTGTTCGTTTGAAAGAGCTAGATCTTGAGCTTAAGAAACCGGAATATGAAACGCAACTGCTTTGTCTGAAAGAGCTGGAGATAACCGCTGATCGAGATGTTAAGCTGCGTAGATTGGACCTAGAAGCTCAAAAGTGTAAAAGTCCAGTTCCTTTACCACGCACCAGGCCGACTTCTGGTAGTTCGGAGATGGGTCAACCCAACTTCGACATTGGTAAGTGTCAAACTCGTACCTCAATTCCGCGAGACTGAGGTCGATTCTTTCTTCGTGGCCGTCGAATGAGTTGCGGCTAAATTGAAATGGCCTAGGGAGTGTGGGCACTGTTATTGCAGTGTAATCTCGTTGGCAAGCCCAAGAGGTTGTGGCGGCTTTGCCAATTGAAGATTCACTGAATTATGATGTCTTGAAATTGGCTGTATTGCTTATGAATTGGTACCAGAGGCATACCGACAAAAGTTTAGGGCATGTTCAAAAGCAGCCAAGCAGACGTTTGTCGAGTTCGCACGTGAGAAAAGAGTGCTATTCGAGAAATGTTTCCACAAAAATTGTGACTCTTGAGGAATTGCAAGAGCTAATTTTACTTGCCGATTTTAAGAGCTGTCTGCCCGAAAGTATCGTGGTACATTTAAATGAGCAGAGAGTATCGAAACTGTCTGATGCAGCGACGCATGCAGACGAATTTGTGCTTACTCGTAAGACCGTATTTCCAGTTATGCGCGGCCCTAAAATATCCTTCGTTACGGATGTAGGGAAAGATAAAAGGATGTTAGGCGAGAATTGTTAGGGCTGATAGTGAGGCAAAAATGCCAAGACGTCCTGATAAGAAGAGTTTGTTTTTATTGCCTTGATCCTGGTCATCTTATCTCGAACTGTAAAGTCTGGCAGCAAAAAGCTGGCAGCAAGCCCAAAGGGGTGGCGTTTATTCCGATTTCTGGTCAGTCACCACAGCCTAATTTGAATGTGTTTGGGCCGTTTCTGCAAACTTGCTTAGTTTCACTTTCGGATGATTCTGAGGCGAAGCCGATAGTCATGCTGCGAGCCACAGGGTCTGCACAGTCACTGATTTTAGAGAATGTGCTGCCGTTTTCGAGTGGGTCATATATGGGCAATGATGTGCTCATTCGAGGGATTGAAATGGGCTGTACTTCTGTACCGTTACATGCAGTCTTTCTAAAATCTGACCTTATTTCTGGCCCCGTTAGCATTGGTGTATATTCACAGTTACATGTAGAGGGTGTGAGCATGATCCTGGGTAACGATTTGGCTGGGGCTAAAGTCTTCCCATACCCGATCGTGTCAGCAAAACCTAATATTAGTAATCCGGTAGCTGCCTTATTACAATTCTAATTTTGAGATGCATCTTTACATGCGCGCGCACACATATATGTGTGTATGTATAGTAAATATTGACGTAAAAAAACAAAAATCGGGTATTTAACACTCACACAAGCGCTGTATCCACTAACAGATTGCTTCTGACAGCTAAAGCACTGTATGTGCAAATACAGCACACAAACACGAGTATAATATTATAGGGCTAAAGACTGGAAATATGACCATTTAAAGACACAAGAGCAAGTCATTTACATATGATAGAGGTCATTTTAATCTGACACTGTGGAGATGAATGAGAAAACAGTCAAACTAACCAATGACAGTTCATTCTCTTTTTAAACAAAGAAAGACATCAAGAAACAATGAATTAAGATTCTATAAGAATCATAAGAAATCTGCATGTTAACATACAGATATGGCTGAAATGTCATAAACCTCAGAAAGCTGCTGCAGTCTCTGACAGATGTTGGAAGAGAGAGAGGCAAAGCTGCAGAAAGCTAAAGTCGTGTCCGCCTGACATCTGTTGATCATTTCAAGCACAGAGCTCCAGCAGCATCCCATCATGCAGCTCTTCTCTGTGCTTTCTGCTGCTCATCTGTAGGTCAGATCTGTGACCGGTGTCCTCCTCTGTGGAGTAAACGCCCGAGTCTCCGCTGCCGTGTCGGCCGTGTGTGCTGGAGTCCTGTTCCTCAGTGTTTGAGTGCTCATCCACCGCCACAGCGTCCAGCTCAGCACTGACCATGACCAGCAGCTCACACACAGACTCTGGAGACTCCGGAGCCAGCAGCTGCGGCTTCTCGGAGTCACTTAACCACAGCTGGAGAGACAGGGAGAGAGAGAGAAGTCAGTCCTGTTTGTAGCTTCGTATTCAAGAGCACCAAACCAAGACCCTGGCTCTGTTTACACCTGCTTTTCACCCAGTTATGATTTACTCACTCCCTCCTTGGTTCTACCTATTGGCTGTTGATTGGATTTTATGATGGAGGTTGCAGTGTATTGTAAGAAATGGGCAGAGCATTTAGTCCTATATATATATATATATATATATGCATGCAGAAGAAATTTCAACACTTCAGCAATAAACAAAGACACACAAATGTTTGTCTAGAGTAATTTGTGCTTATTAGTACGGTTCATTGAAGGTCCGAAGCAAAGACATTGGTTTATAGAATGGGATTAAATACATAAAGCATATTTGTTTAACATTTAATTATTGCAGGTTTGTGTCATATTCTGAGTTGCATTATTTTTATTCATTTTGAGGAATACTGAATTTTTTTTGTGTGTGAGTGAGATGAATTAATGCATGCATGCAGAAGAAATTTCAACACACTTCAGCAATAAACAAAGACACACAAATGTTTGTCTAGAGTAATTTGTGCTTATTAGTACGGTTCATTGAAGGTCCGAAGCAAAGACATTGGTTTATAGAATGGGATTAAATACATAAAGCATATTTGTTTAACATTTAATTATTGCAGGTTTGTGTCATATTCTGAGTTGCATTATTTTTATTCATTTTGAGGAATACTGAATTTTTTTTGTGTGTGAGTGAGATGAATTAATGCATATTCATATTTATTTTAGAACTACAGTAACATCTTCTGATTTCTCTCAACATGGCGACACCAGAGCTGTCAATCAATAAATTGGGAAAAAAGTAACTTGCGTTACGTATTTGAAAGTAACTCAAGATATTATCTTGTAAATTAAAACGTAATGCGTTACTTTACTAGTTTCTTGAAAAGAGAAATCTGATTTCGCACTACTACGTTACTTGTAATACATTACCCCCAACACTGAACCTATCAGACTGTGCCATCTAGAGTTTCATGCCATAACTTTGTATATATGAACACACGGGTAACTTGTTCACAATGAGATCAATAACATATTTAAACGATAGGGTGACCCCTTAAGGAACAGGAGAAAACAGTATGGTAGATCATTTTAAAAAGGGATATCTGTTATAACACTTGAAATTCTTTTTGACATTGACGTTTGTATGGGGGTTTCTCCATTAATAATTGTGTGGAATCGATATGAAAGGTTAATGTGGCCTGAAATTCAGCATATGTAGATTTCCACATCAAAGACTGTCTATTACCACCTCCTCTTTATCTACAGTTAACAATTTGATAAATGCTAGGTCCATCTCAAATAAGACCTTTGTACCAAAAAATTCTATCTCCTCTTGGGAGCTAGACTTTTTGTTCATGACAGAGACTTGGCTCAATGCTGGCGATCTGGACTATTTATCTTTAACCAGCATCGGGTAGAGGTGGAGGGGTTGGCGCTATATGAAGCCTACACAGCGCTCAACTCCGTACAGAATCAGCCTTTCTCCAAGTGTCTAATGACCTGTTCCTGGCCACCGATTCAGGAAAGTGTGTAATTTTGGTTTTAATTGATCTGACAGCAGCATTTGACACTACAGCACACAATATTTATTTGGTATGTTTAAAGCCCTATTCGGACGGGACTAGTTTTCTAAACCATGTATGAGTTTTGATTCTTGTCACCCGACATCTGTGATTTTCATATACCAATTTGGACAATGTATGCATGCATTGCGTATAGTCATTTGGATTGATTACCATAGTATGACCACAGTTTTATACAAATACCATGGTGAAGCTATATGGCTAGTATAGCAAAACCATTCTTAATGTGTGGTTACTTTAGTTTAACTATTTAATTTTTTTTAAATGTATTTGTAGTAAAACCATGTTTAATTTACATAATGTTTTAATTAACATTACGTATGTACCTTTTATGTAAGTGAGTGCAGAAATGAAGGTTAGTAATCTTACCTGACGCTGATATTACTTAAAAGTTTACATGATCTGGCTCTTGATTTAATTATTATTTTATAATTTCTTTGCCGGGAGGCAAACATATCAAAAATCCGTGCAGTAGTAAGAGAAATGCGTTGTGAAAAAATATTTTCACAATCACAGACATTCACATTCGGACGGGATTAGTTTTCTCAAGAGGATCACGGAGTTTGCTGAAAAACCGTAGGTAATTTGCTCTGGAATTATTACAGAGGTTGTGTGGGGGGAAAAACAGATTTGGCAGATTCAGATGGGATTAAAATCGCAAAGTATCTGTGAAACACAAATTTCTCTAACGACACCCTGTAAAACTAGTCCTGTCTGAATAGGACTTAAGAGCATTTCCTTGGATTCCTGCACACAGTCTTATTTACATATATTCCTGGGAGAACTTTTTCTATAAGATTAGGAAATGTTCATCTTCTTTGTTATAACGAAATGTGGGGTCCCTCAAGGATCTATTTTGGGTCCAGTCTCATTTAACATCTATATACTTCCTCTGGCTGATATTTGTCAGAAGCAATGTATATTACCATCTCTATGCTGATGACACTCAGCTTTTCCTCCCTTTAAAGGTGGGGGACTCTTTAGTTGTTTTGATCAGTGGTGGGCTGTCAGGGTCAGCAGGGCCTTCTCTGCTGGCCCTATAAAAATAAAATTGTGTGAAAAATGCTTTTATTGATTATTTATGTGTCATTTTCATGTGTGTAATGTCCACAAAATTGCCTATGATTAGTTTTGTTGAGGTTGAACTGGAATATCCTACATAAAAAAAAAAGTCTGCGGCCAGCACTTACAGAGAGTACTACCCTTTTGTTGAAAGATGTCTAGCGACGTGCCCAGTGCTACCCCCAGCGATAGTCGGGAATTTCTAAGGTATGAAAGTGAAATTCAACGAAAAGAAACAGACAGCCGCAGTCACCGGCGCCTCTAAACCAGATCTAGTTGCCGATCTACTAAAAATGCCTTTTTCAAGGCGCTCTTTTGCAGACAAAAGATAAATAACTGAGAAAGGAAGACCTACACACAAACTGAATTCGCTAACAAAGGTTTTGTGCGCCATTTCAAAGATTGCAACTATGAGTGGCTAACAGCTAGCACCGAGCACAAGTTATTTTGTTGGCCGTGTTTACTTTTTAATACGAGTAAAGGGACATGGAATGACAGACGCATGGACTTTATTCACAAGTGACAGGTGAGTGCTTTATTATTTGACGAGTATTGTATCATGCACATTGTTATGGAGGTGTACGAGGTGCATTGATAGTGCTGCTGTGGGTGCGTCGTCATTTTAGAGTGACGTGAATGTGCATAGTGACCCGTGTATTGGTGGATTACCTTTACTGATCCATGTAGGGAAATTTATTCTGCATTCAACCCACCCTAATCTAGCCTACTGTTGAAATTGTTGATCAGCTGTCATTGTTGTTGAGAGCCTGTGTGTGGCTTAATATGCACATTATATGCATATGGCTGCATTAGCTGTAACAGAGATGTGTAAGATGCGTGTATGTAGGTTACAGTTGCTTACTGAAGGCCCTGACTGAAACACCACGGTACACCACTGGTTTTAATGATATTATGGAGTGGATGGCAGCCAGTTTTCTTCACCTGAATAATGAGTCAATGATCTGAATCAGATGTGTTACATCAGGGAGACACACAATGTGCAGAGAGAGGCATCCAGGATTAAGAACCACTGGGCCTCTTTAAATCCAAGGTACACAATCAAGCAAAGAGTCTTGGTGTTATTTTTGATGCTGAGTTTGATTAGCATATAAACCATGTGGTTAGAAGTAGCTTCCTTCAATTCAGAAACGTCTTTTAATAATTTGGAAGTTATGCATGTTTTTATTACATCCAGACTGGACTATTGTTACTCATTGTAATACAGTGTTTCTCATGCCTCACTTTCACGCCTGCAGTTGGTTCAAAATGCTGATACTAGTCTTTTGACTGAGATGAAGAAATATGCAAATATATCACCTGCATTAACATCACTCCACTGGCTTCCAGTCAAATTCAGAAACAAATATAAGAAGTTATTTATTTTTTAAGGGTTTAAATGGGTTGGCACCCAAGTTCTTCAGTTACACATGTCCTCTAGGCCAGTGTTTCCCAACCAGGGGTCCGTGGACTCCTAGTGGTCCTTGACGCAAGGCCAGCGGGTCCATATAAAGTATTAATTTTTGTATAAATGTTGTATATTTTGACATGACTCCTGTTCCCATGAAAGAAAAATCCAATATAGCTGATGATATGGCCAAATACTGGACAAGTCAACTAACTTGAATTATACTTGACTGCATTTGGTCCTCACAAAGATACAAATGATACATAGATGAGTCAATTTTGTTCTGGGGGTCCTTGAGGATGGTTCTGAATTGGACTGGGGTCCAGTACGCCAAAAGGTTGAGATTCACTGCTCTAGGCCATTAAGATCTGTACAAAGGTTTCAGTTAAATCTTGGTTAAAATCAAAAGGCCTCCTCTGCTGCAGCTTCATGCTTATGGAACAGCTTAACTCTTCACATTAGATCTTGTGCCTCTCTTGATGCATTTAAATCTCATTTAAAGACTCACATTTTTCACTTGCATTTAACTCCACTTAATTTTGTATTTATTTTATACTTGATTTTATAATCCTAGATTGTAGGGATGCACAATATTGGATTTTTGCCGATATTTTTCAACTCATTTTGGTCGATAGCCGATACTGTGATATATTTCTTTTTGTTTGGAAACAACACCAAGTCTGTCCTGTGCAGAAATTTAAAATATAATTATTTTTAATTTATTAGAATTAAATAATAGTTAAGTTATTTTATAATGGCAGTACATTGAAAGCTTTGAAAATAATTATAAATCAGCTATATATATCAATCGCTGCTAAAAAAAATTTCAGAAAGATGCAGTGGTAACCTTAAAATATTATTTTTAGATTTAACATTTGTAGATGGTCTAAGGCAAGAGTTGTAAAAATTGTGAAAATCTTTTAGAGCTCATGATTCATTTAAAAAAAAAAAAAAAAACACATTACACATTAATGAATAAATCCGTATATATAAAATGATTTAATTTACAAGTGTCATATTTATGATTTTTTTGTAATCATGTAAGCTATAGCTTCTGACCTTTGCATTAAAACATATTCATGATTTTATGACATTGATACCGTTTTATTTATTCAGAAACAAGATTCTTAGTGATATTTGTGTATTTTACTTACATTTTGTTACAAGTAGGCCAACAGCCCCCCCTATGTAAATACAACGCTTTACTGGACGGGTGTATTAGGACCCGGAGGAGGCTGCCGCTGCTGCTAGTGACTGTTGACGCTATCACACACCGAACGCATCATCTTGTAAATGTATTCTCAAATTAAATGCAGTGATCCAAATCTATCTGAATCTAATCAAGGCAAAAGTTTGCTTCATGAATGACCACACTGCTGATGTGATCTAATCGCTAGGACACCCCGAGCACATGTGAGTTAATCCTCTTATCGGCAAGACACAAGACGCATAATTTTTAATATCGGGCCAATTCCGATATTTACATTTTACGCTATTATCGGCCGATTCCTATATCGGTCAGATAATATCGTGCATCCCTGCTAAATTATATGAATGTGTTAGTTCCTGGTATGTAAAGCCAATGTGTGCTATATAAATAAATGTGTTTGATAAAAATGCACTTAACTGCATTTTATAGTGAGTGTAATCTTCACATGTTCACAGACTATTGGAGCCCAGAGTGTGTCACAATAGTTTTAACTATAAATATTTTGAGAGGAACGAATCTGGTTTGAGATCGGAAACCACCATCTTTCTACAGGATGTGGTCACGCTACTTGGCAGCATTTCTGAGACTGAAGCTGAAGATGACTGAAGTGCTTTGTGTTCACAGCTTGTCCTCAGCAGACACCACATTCAGACAGTATCCACACGCAGCCGCTGCTGAAACCCATACGAGAGCTTTTGGCGCGAGTGTGCACAGATACCTGAGGCTCTGCAGAGCGCCTCCAGTACTGGATGAGGTAGCTCAACCTGTCGTTCAGCAAAGTTTTCATGGACTGGTTAGTGCTGCTCAGAGGGTCGGTGATGATGATCTCTAGATCTCCTTTAATCGAGCTCAGCTTTAAGCTGGAGGGAGGACCTAAAGCAGCTGAGAGCAGAAGAAAATAGCCGGGGTCAGCATAGCAGAATCAAATGCCAGGAACAGACATACAGACAGACTACTGACAGACAGACAGACAAAAAACTAACAGATCGACTGACAGAATACTGACAGACAGACTGACTGACTGACAGACAGAGACTGACAGACAGACTACTGACAGAGAGACTGACAGACAGAGAGACTACTGATAGAGAGACTGACTGACAGCCAGACTACTGACAGACAGACAACTGACAAAGAGCCTACTGACAGACAGACAGACAGACAGAAAACTAACCCTAACAGAGAGACTACTGACAAACAGACAGAACACTAACAGACAGACAGACTACTGACAGACAGACAGACTACTAACAGAGAGACTGACAGACAGACTACTGACAGAGAGACTGACAGGTAGACTACTGACAGACAGACAGAAAACTAAGAGACAAGACAGACTGACAGACAGACTACTGACAGACTGATAGACAGACTACTGACAGACAGACAGACAGACTACTAACAGAGAGACTGACAGACTACTGACAAACAGACAGAAAACTAGCAGACAGACTACTGACAGAGAGACTGACAGACTACTGACAAACAGACAGAAATCTAGCAGACAGACTACTGACAGAGAGACTGACAGACTACTGACAAACAGACAGAAAACTAACAGACAGACAGACAGACAACTAACAGACAGACAGATGGACTGACAGACAGACATACTGACAGACAGACAGACTGACACAGACAGATAGACTGGCAGACAGACTACTGACAGAGAGACAGACAGACAGACAGATGGACAGACAGACTACTGGCAGACAGAGAGACTGACAGACAAACAGACTGACAGACAGACAGAGACAGACCACTGACAGACAGACTACTGACAGGGCTACAGACAGACAGAAAAACTACTGGCAGACAGAGAGACTGACAGACAGACTACTGACAGGGCTACAGACAGACAGAAAAACTACTGGCAGACAGAGAGACTGACAGACAGACTACTGACAGGGCTACAGACAGACAGAAAAACTACTGGCAGACAGAGAGACTGACAGACAGACTACTGACAGGGCTACAGACAGACAGAAAAACTACTGGCAGACAGAGAGACTGACAGACAGACTACTGACAGGGCTACAGACAGACAGAAAAACTACTGGCAGACAGAGAGACTGACAGACAGACTACTGACAGGGCTACAGACAGACAGAAAAACTACTGGCAGACAGAGAGACTGACAGACAGACTACTGACCAGGCCTGTCGCGATAATTAAATAACCGTCTAATCGCGATTATTTGATCTAACCACGGTTGTTTCAGACAATTTATTGTGCTTTTTATGCGACACATGGGGGAGTCATACACCAAAAGAAACAGAAAAGTACCAGTTTGCTTTTCATGCACTGTATAGCCTATACAGTGCTCCAGACTCATTCTTCCCACTGGTCGCTCTTTTGCAACTAACTTTCTCAGCTGGTCGCACGAGTACATGATTTGGTCGCAATATTTGTTTGTTTTTTTTGCGCTACAACATGGGATTATTCAATGCATGCTGATGAACTTTTATCATTGTTGATAGTTATATGGAAACGAAAGTGGTTAACATTCAACCCATTCTTTATCATCAGTAGTATTATTTGTGATTTGAATTTTGTGAACGGGAGTTTCTCTTTTGCTGTGTTAAGCCGCTGGCTTCGGATGCTTTCACTTTCGAATTCGCGATCTTGTTGTCACCGTTTTGCTTACATCTACACACCTTTCATTTTTTAAGACTAAAACAAAAGATGGATTCATTGTTATTTTTAATTAAAAAGCACAACAACAATAAATCAGTAAGACACAATGATACACTGGCTTACAAAACGTTTATTAACAAAAACGAATAAGATGAGGCATGGCACACACCACATGCTGTATTATATACCGACTAATAATTTACAGAACGTTTAGCAAACACTGTGGAATCAAATAAATAAAAGAGAGGCTCCATAGCGTAATGTGAGGTAAACAGCAAAGAGACGTTTTTCAAAAATTAAAACAATAATAAAAGTAAAACGGTCACAGTGCTTGCATGTCCCCCCCCCCCCACAAGAATACCAGCATGTTCACCTTCTCTGGTTTAAGAAGCTGTCTTTTACTTCAATTTTGCTTGAAAACCAGCCATCGTTTCCTTAATATGCGCATCATTTTTGCTGCGCGCAGCTTCGCGCTCGTGCCGACGCGGCGAGTATACTCTCTAAGCGCTGTTTCATTATGCTTTCAGTTTCGTTTGCCGTTTCTCATATGCAACAGAAATTGCAGCATTATGAGTTGACCAACGCGGTGGTCGCGCCAGTGCGACCACACACAAAATTTAGTCGCACAGGCAGAAAAAATGGTCACAAAATGCGACCATCATCATCTGAAGCCATTCCATCTCTTAATGTGAGGGACAGAATTGAGGTTTACAGAAGCTCATCTTCCTTCTGCTGCAGCTGTCAGGCATTCTCCGCTCAGCATTCAAACAGCACGTCACGTTCAGTTATCACAGTCAGCATAAAACTCTCTCTCCAAGATCATATATTCTCGTTATAATACTTTAAGTTTAAGGAAGGAATTATCACAAACAGAAAGATTATTAGAAGCCTTTCTTTTTCTCATGATTTCTATCTTATTTTCGTGAATGTATTTTGTAAGAATACAAATAGTTAACAGAATAAACATGTTTAAATTGTATAATGTACACCAAAAAACAAATATTGTTTTTGCTGCTAAATTATACAGTCAGCTAGTTTAATTTCATAGCTTATATATTTTTATTCAAATGTAGTTTTTCTCTGTAATGAGGAAGTGAGTATTTAGTGGATTGCGTTTAACAAAGGGTTTAAAAAAAGAGTGACCATTAGTTCCACAAACACCGTATTGATATTCTGTAGTGGTGTACAAAAAAATAGCGCTGGTGTTGGATCGGTATTGGGGAATTCTTAGAATTTGGAATAATCTTATGTAATCTTACACTACAAAATAATAACTCAAAAAGATTAAAAGATAACCTCATAATTATTTAATGATTACTTTCAATTAATCACAATTATATAATGAAAGCCATAAAAACAGACAATTCATCGTGATAATCGGCATAATCATCATAATCGCCAAAGCCCTAAAACAGACAATTCATCGCAATAAACGTGACAATTAGACAATTAATCGTCAGCCAAATTTCATAATCGTGACAGCCCTACTACTGACAGACAGACAGACAGACAGACTACTGACAGATAGACAGACAGAAAGACAGACTACTGACAGACAGATAGAAAGACAGACAGACTACTGACTGACAGACAGACTACTGACTGACAGACAGACTGACAGACAGACAGACTACTGACAGACAGACAACTGACAGACTACCGAGAGAGACAGACAGAAAACTAACCCTAACAGACAAGACTACTGACAGACATACAGAGAGACTGATACAGACAGACTACTGACAGACAGACAGAAAACTAACAGAAAAGACAGACAGACTACTAACAGAGAGACTGACAGACAGACAGAAAACTAACAGACAGACAGACATACAACTAACAGACAGACAGATGGACTGACAAACAGACAGACTGACAGACAGACAGAAAACTAACAGAAAATACAGACAGACTACTGACAGAGACTGACAGACAGACAGACTACTAACAGAGAGACTGACAGACAGACAGAAAACTAACAGACAGACAGATGGACTGACAAACAGACAGACTGACAGACAGACTACTGACAGACAGATGGACAGACTGACAGAGAGACTGACAGACAGACTACTGACAGACAGATGGACAGACTGACACAGACAGACAGAGACAGACCACTGACAGATAGACAGACAGACAGACTACTGACAGACAGCTGGATCACCGTGTTTATCAGGACAGAATCTGATCTGGACCCAGCCGGAGGACTGCTGAGACGTGTTGGCCCACACACGCAGCAGATATAAGTCATTGTAATGCAGTTCAGCTCCAGTGAAATCACAGCGATGCTCCAAAACACTGACACACACCGATGTCCAGTACTTCTCATTACTGGCCTTCCGGGACCGAAACTCCCTGTTGGAGGAAAGGACGACGTGAGTGCACTTGATCTGTCAGTAAAGCAGTGCTTCCCGAGCCTGTTGCTGGAGCCCCAGTGCTGTCTCCATCATCGAACACAGTAAATATAACAAAGTATCCAAAAGTTACAGTATCCAACTGATTTATTCAATTCATGGGTTTAGGTATTATTTACACACAAAAGATGCAATGGATTGTTTTGATTCTGGACTCATTTCAATCACGAGAATTTGCTATATATAATGATGTACCATTTTCCACGATCGGAGCATGTTTCAAGAAATGACAAGCGTAAAAACTATGAGACAGTTATAACATGCGCCTTTGGGGTTTTACGTGTTATAACGGAGGAATATCTTTACATCTAAATGACAGATTTAGTAAGAGTGGGCTCATTTAAATCATTTTAATTTTAATTGAAAAGTTTCATGCCATTTTCCATGATCTATGCATGTTTCATGAAGTTACGAACAAAAGCGCAAAGTGAAATGTACAGTTGTTTCTTCTGCTGCGCCTCAAGTGTGCCCGTTGGGTTTTATGTGTTATAGCTATGAGCAATATCTTTGGATCTCATCAACAGATTATGACAGAAGAATATATAATCAGGAGAATTTTCTGAAAATAATACCATGCAATTTTCCACAACCTATGCATATATCATGAAGTTACGAATAAAAACGTAACGTGAAGCATAGAGTTGTTTTTCTTTGTTGCGCCTGTCTGGTTTAATGTGTTACAGCTCTATGAGGAATATCTTTCGATCTAATTGACGGATTATGGTATATTTTAGCTCTTTTTAATCAAGAGAATTTTCTGCAAATAATGTGATTTGTCATGATCTATGCATGTGTCATGAAGTTACGAGCTAAAATGCCTCAGGACTGCAACCTCAACCTAATTCTTTTTTATGTGTTATAGCTCTATGAGGAATATCTTTCAATCTAATCGACGGATTATGGTATACCTGGGCTCTTTTTAATTGGGAGAATTTTCTGCTAATAATGACATGCCATTTTTATGATATATGCATGTTTTAGGAAGTTATGAGCAAAATCGCCACATGACAGCTACCTTAGATATTTGCTAAGCTACATATGCCGCCTGTGCAGTTTTATAAATGTGTTATAAATTCATGAATAATATCTTTAGATATAAGTGACGGATTATACTGAGTTTGGGCTCTTTTTAATCGAGATAATCTTAATAATGGTATTTTTCCACGATCTGAGCATGTTTTATGAAGTTACAAACAATATGTTGACATCAATATATTATTTTCATATGGATCTGGGGGTGACTTGTAGGGATGGGCGATATCTTATTGTTTGCGATATACCGGTAAAAATTCTCCACACGATAAGAATTCGTCTTCCCACGATAATAACGATAAAGTCTAGTTGTTGACATATTTCTGTGTGCGACTGTGTGGAGTGACGTGAAGGAAGGCGGACGTGAAATTGAGCAGCTGCTACAATCTGGAGCAGGTTTGGACAGGGCTGTACAGTGCGACAAAAATCGGTCTGAGCCTTGAGTAAATGTACTACAGCAGCACGTGTGCGACACAGTTTTACATGTGTACGAGTCGTTTACAAACCTGGTGTCCAACAAAGATATTTTAATTTATTGACATGCTTTTTCTCCATATTAACTTCATAACATAGTTGAGTGTTTGAAATAACTTATTTTTGTGATCAGACATGGTTTCGCATCACAGAATAAGGCAGAAACCATACTATTTTATAGCATTGTACTACAGCAGCACGTGTGCGACACAGTTTTACATGTGTACGAGTCGTTTACAAACCTGGTGTCCAACAAAGATATTTTAATTTATTGACATGCTTTTTCTCCATATTAACTTCATAACATAGTTGAGTGTTTGAAATAACTTATTTTTGTGATCAGACATGGTTTCGCATCACAGAATAAGGCAGAAACCATACTATTTTATAGCATTATATACAGTGATAAAGGCTGTCGATTAGCATTACATTATAAATATACTTTATCCTTATAAAAAATACCCAAGATTGCTTGAAGAATACAGATACCATATATTTTGTGCAATCGCATATTTATTGTCTTCAGGTTTCCTGAGTTAAAATGTCTTTATCTGCGTTTTATTCAGCTACAGCGATCACTGGATACTTCTTCCTGGAGCATTACTAATACTATGCATAGGTGGAGTTTCTGCGCAAGGGCGCCCTCCGGCTTCCAGTATGAATTAAACAGTCATTACATTACCTGTGTACTCAGTAATGCTTACAACACCCTATTTTGGGTAAAAATAGGAAAGATAATACTTTTCTCTAAAGCAGTTGTCGCCAACCTGTGGATCGCAATCGACTGGTAGATCTTTATCACTGTCCCAGAAGATCCCGAAAAAAACTGTAAAATATGTACAAAAATGCATTACATTTATGGGTTATATTAATGTATCACTGAAGGGAACTGTCTTGAGAAAAGTTTAGATGGCAATGGCATTTCCTTCTCCGTATAAAGTACAACTTTACAGCGGTAACCATGGAAACGCTATAGTGCTGTCGGTTCATAAACAGTGTTGCCAAGTCCACGGTTTTCCCGCAGAATTGGGCTACTTTAACACTGTTGCCGCGGGTTGTTGTTGTTCATGTCCGCAGGTTGAAGCGACCCCAGTAATGTGATATTTAGTCCCTGGAATGTGAATTTTACTGAAAGATCCCTGCCGAAAAACGTGTATTTTACCCCCAGAATGGATGTTTACAGGGGAATCCCCTCGAAACGCGCTTGGACTAGTTTTATTGCGAAAACCTGGCAACCCTGTTCATAAGTGCCACCTGCTGTCAGAGAGAGCGTCTCATTCAGACCTGCTGTTGTTTCGTGCAGATGTTTTATGTAGCAAATAAATAACACCTAAAGTCAGACCATTCTGTTTTTGTTTTAAATCCTGAAATTAATCTAAATCAAATCAAAAACAACTGCCCGTGCAGATCGTGATTAAAATGCAGTGGTTGCCTCTAATTTCAAATGGCTAGATATTTTTGTTTAAAGCCAGTTTGTTTGTTATAAAGCAAATAGCCAATACATAAATTTGCTTAAAAATCAGTATCAGTATCAGAATCCAATTTGCTAGTTAAAAAAGAAAGAAAGAAAAGCAAATCTGAATTCTGAATCCGCTATGATCGGCGCATCACTAATTAAAATACTAAGTAAAAGGCCTCACATTTGAAGTACAATCTGGGATGTCTTCTTCAATAGGTAGATCTTGTCTTTCATAAAGGCCGAGGTCAGGGATCTTGGGCCTAAAAAGGTTGGTGACCGCTGCTCTAAAGAAACAGGATTCCCTAAATTATCGTCATTGATATCGTTATCGCAATAAATATCAGAAATTACTGTGATATATTTTATAGCCCATTTCGCCCATCCCTAGTGACTTGCTCAAAAATTCACTCAAGTTTAGTTAAAGCCCCAAACAATTATGCTTGTTTTATTCTACTTGAGTCCTTTCAATATGACACATGACTATCTGAGCTGGATTATGTTTTTGATATATTAGATATATTAGTAGTAATGTTTTCGCGGAGGGGGAGGGGGCATCCCGCCCGGGGTACACTCCGGTTTAGGGGGACTGCTCAGCGCTCGTTAAGAGTTGATCAAAATAATGAATTAAAAAGCTGAGATTCTAAGCTTTAAAATTATACCTATTTCATGTTATTCCATTCAGGGAGTGCTTAGTAATTTGATTATGTTTTTTTTTGTGTGTGGACACCTTGGGTTTAAAGGCTTAATAAAGCCTGAGCACATTTAAACACATTTCTCCCTCATTTCTTACAGCTGTAATGCAAAAATGATATCGATTACTATAATAATAATGCTCTTGGTAGTATTCGTTGTACTGTCTTTCATTTATGCTGATTTTCCTTCACTCATTTCTGCATTACAGTAACAGTGAGAATAAAAACAAAACATCTGGACAAAATGCTATAATCAGAAATTTGGAGGAAGACCTAATTTTCTTTATGCTAAATATAATTTAGCAGATATTTTCCTTAGTATTTTGAGATGAAAAATAAACCTGACCTTAAGAAGCATCTACACAGTTAGATGGACTGTTTTAACTATAATGTGTCACATATTAGAACGTGATCACATCCTTGGCCTAAATCTCCTCAAACGATCTATTACAGTGTTTGTGATGTCTTATGACCTGTTTCTTCACTTTATCAGCTGATTCAGTCACAAACCCAAATAAGCATGGACACACGGGTCACGTGCATGAAGCAATCACATATGAAGGCTCTTACTCTAGATACTGCGCAGTGAAGGTGACAGTCTGGTTGGCGGCGGTCTCATGAGGCCAGTCCCACCGCAGCACATAACGGGTGTTGAGCGAGTCGACGCTGACGTTCTCAGGACGCCTCAGATCTCTGAATCCTGCCAGACACACACACACACACACACACACAAAGTTTCTGTTTCTGCAGGTTTGAGCATTGTAACTGTATTCTGCTCCACAGCTCTCCAGACACGTCTTCATAACCAGCAGTGGTCAGACAATGTGCAGGGCTGACAGCTTCACTGATGTAATCACACAGTCCTAAACCTGATTACACTTTCACTTATGATCTCATGGATGTCACTTAGTGTGAAATACTGCATGCATTCAAGAAAAGACAGATAAGTTTAAAACAAGAGCAACGGAGTGCATTCGTAAATGTAACAAAAGCACATTTACAGTTACAGATTCTTACATTTGTCACACAGATTCCTTAAATGCATAACTGCAGTGTTTTAATCTCTGTAATATGCCAGTCTACATGACGTGATTAAAGCTTGCAGGATCATTTTTATTTTTATGTTGACTGTTTAACCACAGTAGCTGTCTGTGTGTCGTGCCACAACACATTCTGGTTTTAGCTCAGCATCTCAGCTCAGGAAGATCGGACAGCTCCCTGAAACAAACACCCATCTCTAGAGCACATCTGAAGACACATGTTCATATAGAAACATCTTGTTCCTTAGACGGAGGCTGTAAAGATCCAGACCGCTCAGGGTTTCGAGTCTCAGAAGTGATGCTACTTTAGGGAGGATCAAGAGAAGTCTTGAGCACAGCTGAGAAACTCTTTCAGTTCCTCTGATGGTCTAAGCTTGGTTATTTTCACAGCAATATTACAGATGTTCAATATTATTGTAAGAATATGTGTCGGTATTATGAAACATGTTCATCAACAATAACACTGAGTGATAATATTTCAGTGATTTATGTCATTTTGAAAAATATTGGGCCTCAAGCAGAAGGAATATTTGTGTAAATAGTTTATAAAGCCGGTCTGACGTAAATTTTCGAATTCATGAAAATGTTCGTATTTTCAAAATGTTGGTTGGTAAGAAAGAAATGTACACGGCTCCCTGCCACGTGTAAATGGTGTGTAAAACATTCTGTTCTTTTTGTCAAACTGATGACACTGGATTTTGATGCACTACCATAATAATATTTCACATGTTTGTTTGCATTGTCTTTTTTTTTTGTAACTGTACAACTGTCAGTTATTATACTACACCAACCAACCATCCTACTTGTACAACGACCGAACGACAATAGAAGTTAATTTGGCTGGTTACTTAATTTTTATATTCAGTAATATTCTTTAAAATGAGATACTATTAATACGTTACTGTCATGGATCATAGCATCTCAAAGCATCTCAGCTGGGAAAACGCTGTGCCACCAAAGCGTTCTCCAGCGCCACCAGCTGGTCGTTTTCAGAAGAGCACCTGGCATTTTTTTAGCTGGCTAAAAACTCTTTGGTGGACACATGTTATTGAATATTTATTGTTAGGTGTATCGCATATTAGTCTTTATTGCATTTATGCAATATACTGGAGCCAAACCTGAGGAAGTAGACCAGAATATTCCACTGCGTTCCTGGACACGTAATTTATGTAGTTATAATTCATAGGTGGGATTATGCAAATTCTGAATGAGTGTTCACACGCCCTATTTACAACGATTGGAACGTCTTCAGATACGTTTTGATGGCATTTTTATTTCATCTTAACTGTAAGCACAGGCCTGCTTTGACTACAGAGGTTACCGGGGAAATCACTATATTCTGTCATTCCAGCAGCGCCACCTGCTGGCAGAGAATGAATGTGCATTTTCAATTAGCCAGTTTGTTGACAGTATTTTCTGATTCATGGAGTGATAAAAAGACAAATCTGAAATCCCCGCCTACAGACCAGTGTAAAAATCAACCTATACCTTTACACAGCAAACACACAGAATTGTAAATTTGAAAGTTACTGTGCTTTCTAAAAGGCCAAACAATTAAGACAGTAAGTTACTTTGTTTTATAGCTAAACTATAGCTACTTTTGCTATATTTTCACACTAAAAAAAACAAACAAAACAATGATTTGGTATTCCTCTTATATCATTGTCCTCCGGGTGTGTGTTCACTGCTGTGTGTGTGCACTTTGGATGGATAAATGCAGAGCACTAATTCCGAGTATGGGTCACCATACTTGGCCACATGTCACGTCACTCTTTTATGCTAAGAAATAAATCTCCCGGCAGTTCTCTCTCAAGTGGTTTCATTGTTGTCAGCATTAAGTCCGAGTATGAATCAGTGGGCTTTATAACACTTTTAATTGCCAAGAAATGACTTCTCTTTAACAGTTTTGGTTCAACATACTTAAAGCACGGAGCGTTACGTCCTCCCCTGACGTCTGAACGTCAGACTGAAAGATGTGATTATTTACAGCGAATCTCGGTGATTCGAAATGATTGGTTTCGCTCTTTTTGAGTGGAAATTCCTCAAACTGGAAGCGCCTCCCATAATCTAAAAAGCAGCAGACACATTTGGATAAAGGTGGATATAGAACATAGGCTACTTGTTTTATAGTCGCGAAGTTAAAATGCCCCTATTATGGGTAATGAAAGGTTCATATTTTGGTATTGGGAGTCCCCAACAACAGGTTGACATGCATGCAAGGTCAAAAAAACACTTTCCTTGTCTTATAAGATGCATTTATTTTGACCTTACTTGCTCAACGTCTCCCAAACGAATTCGCTCAACGATTCATTTTTCCAAACCCCTCCTTTGCCTGACGCTAATCTGCGGTGATTGGTCCGATTGATCTCATTTTAATGTCATCACGCCTGTAAAGCCTGATAAAGCAGTGTTTGTGAGCGCAGTGCTGCTTTGTGTTCAGCGTTACAGGGGAAACAGATATTTGTACGCCCCAAAAGCGCACCTAGTGGCAAAGAATGAATTTGCATTTTCATTCAGACCAACGGGAAAAGACCAACATGTGGGAGGGCGATGTGCTAATGTTTCATGTTAACTTCAACATGAAAAGGCTTGGGATTTGTTTTCAAAATGACTAATGTTAGTTTCAATGATTCAGAGTCGACTCTTTCTTTTGAGAGACAATACATTTATACAGGGTGCACTTTCAGATTTAAAACTTTGCAGGATGTTTCCATTCACTTAGAGCTGTGTTACACACTGCAGGAAAGCTCATTTTCAAAAATCCATAATAGGGGCACTTTAAACCCACTGAAAGAGTAAAAGCTTTCTGTGACAGATGAGAAGGACAGATGAACCCCCAAACGACGATTAGATTATAAACGAAGCGCGCGAGGCAGTGAGTACAGCGGCACACGCGGCGGTGTGAGAGGATCAGGAGGAACTCACCCGAGGACTCTTCCAGCAGAAGCAGAGCACACACGCTGAAGCAGAAGCAGCGAAGCGCCTTCATCTCCGCATTGCGCTGCTGCTCGCTCCGTCCACAACACAGGAAGCACGGCTTTATGGCGTTATTTTAATGACTGATGTCTAGAGCGCATTATTGTAGCGCGAAACCACATTGATATAATGCGCAGGTGCGAATGTCTCCGCTCGCTCGCGTATTTCCTTTGCTTTGCTCTCGCACAAAACCGGACGCGCGAGCTCAGATACACTCTCGCAACACCAAAGCAAGCCCATGCATGCATAGTTTTGGGGGATTTATGGTCTGACATACACAGTTGTGTTCGCAAATATTGTATTACTATTAAGTAATCATCTATAAATGAAAAATAAAATAACAACATTTCAAAATCCATCATGGCAGCAAGTCTATACACAATTAAAAAAACTCCAACAGGTTATAAATGTTTCTGAGCTTGTATGACTAAAGAAGACCTGCGGTTCTATTACAGTTACACGGGCTACTTAGATGGTATAATCACGTTTAGTGCAAGTTTAAGAGCAACACAAACTTTAGAATTTCCTAACATTAGAAAGAAATACAATAATTTCAAAGCACTGAAACTGGATCAGTTTTGAAAACAATGTTTGATTTTCTGTTATGAACAGAGGTGGGGATGTCTGTAATCACGCAGAACAAACTCTAGCAACACCCCAGCAACTGCAGAGCAAGAGCCTAGCAACCACCCAGAATATCCTAGCAACCAACTAGCAACACTTCAGCAAACATCTAGAACATCCGTCACTCTTTTATGCTAAGAAATAAATCTCCCGGCAGTTCTCTCTCAAGTGGTTTCATTGTTGTCAGCATTAAGTCCGAGTATGAATCAGTGGGCTTTATAACACTTTTAATTGCCAAGAAATGACTTCTCTTTAACAGTTTTGGTTCAACATACTTAAAGCACGGAGCGTTACGTCCTCCCCTGACGTCTGAACGTCAGACTGAAAGATGTGATTATTTACAGCGAATCTCGGTGATTCGAAATGATTGGTTTCGCTCTTTTTGAGTGGAAATTCCTCAAACTGGAAGCGCCTCCCATAATCTAAAAAGCAGCAGACACATTTGGATAAAGGTGGATATAGAACATAGGCTACTTGTTTTATAGTCGCGAAGTTAAAATGCCCCTATTATGGGTAATGAAAGGTTCATATTTTGGTATTGGGAGTCCCCAACAACAGGTTGACATGCATGCAAGGTCAAAAAAACACTTTCCTTGTCTTATAAGATGCATTTATTTTGACCTTACTTGCTCAACGTCTCCCAAACGAATTCGCTCAACGATTCATTTTTCCAAACCCCTCCTTTGCCTGACGCTAATCTGCGGTGATTGGTCCGATTGATCTCATTTTAATGTCATCACGCCTGTAAAGCCTGATAAAGCAGTGTTTGTGAGCGCAGTGCTGCTTTGTGTTCAGCGTTACAGGGGAAACAGATATTTTTACGCTCCAAAAGCGCACCTAGTGGCAAAGAATGAATTTGCATTTTCATTCAGACCAACGGGAAAAGACCAACATGTGGGAGGGCGATGTGCTAATGTTTCATATTAACTTCAACATGAAAAGGCTTGGGATTTGTTTTCAAAATGACTAATGTTAGTTTCAATGATTCAGAGTCGACTCTTTCTTTTGAGAGACAATACATTTATACAGGGTGCACTTTCAGATTTAAAACTTTGCAGGATGTTTCCATTCACTTAGAGCTGTGTTACACACTGCAGGAAAGCTCATTTTCAAAAATCCATAATAGGGGCACTTTAAACCCACTGAAAGAGTAAAAGCTTTCTGTGACAGATGAGAAGGACAGATGAACCCCCAAACGACGATTAGATTATAAACGAAGCGCGCGAGGCAGTGAGTACAGCGGCACACGCGGCGGTGTGAGAGGATCAGGAGGAACTCACCCGAGGACTCTTCCAGCAGAAGCAGAGCACACACGCTGAAGCAGAAGCAGCGAAGCGCCTTCATCTCCGCATTGCGCTGCTGCTCGCTCCGTCCACAACACAGGAAGCACGGCTTTATGGCGTTATTTTAATGACTGATGTCTAGAGCGCATTATTGTAGCGCGAAACCACATTGATATAATGCGCAGGTGCGAATGTCTCCGCTCGCTCGCGTATTTCCTTTGCTTTGCTCTCGCACAAAACCGGACGCGCGAGCTCAGATACACTCTCGCAACACCAAAGCAAGCCCATGCATGCATAGTTTTGGGGGATTTATGGTCTGACATACACAGTTGTGTTCGCAAATATTGTATTACTATTAAGTAATCATCTATAAATGAAAAATAAAATAACAACATTTCAAAATCCATCATGGCAGCAAGTCTATACACAATTAAAAAAACTCCAACAGGTTATAAATGTTTCTGAGCTTGTATGACTAAAGAAGACCTGCGGTTCTATTACAGTTACACGGGCTACTTAGATGGTATAATCACGTTTAGTGCAAGTTTAAGAGCAACACAAACTTTAGAATTTCCTAACATTAGAAAGAAATACAATAATTTCAAAGCACTGAAACTGGATCAGTTTTGAAAACAATGTTTGATTTTCTGTTATGAGCAGAGGTGGGGATGTCTGTAATCACGCAGAACAAACTCTAGCAACACCCCAGCAACTGCAGAGCAAGAGCCTAGCAACCACCCAGAATATCCTAGCAACCAACTAGCAACACTTCAGCAAACATCTAGAACATCTAACCGACCAAACCATTTACGATTTTAAACAAGACTTTAAGACAAGCCAGCATACATTTGTCTTTCACACTTTTCAATCTAGTTATTACAGTTTTTCTTACAGGGTTTTTCAGCTGCTCACACACATTTTCAAAACTTTGCCTCATTTTTTCAAAACTTTACACACAAATACAAGAACTGCGCACACAAAATGCAAAAGGCCTCACATCTCTCGCAAAATGAAGCACTGCATTCAAAATATCTCAAAAGCAAACTTTTTCAAACACCTTTGCAATAATATTAATTCCTGTTAGTTTTGTGTGTTACAGAGAATTGTGTTGTGTTTTGAAAAAGTGTTTTATGAAACTGAAAACTGAGTCAATTTGGTGTGTGCTTCTGCTGTTTGAGTCAGCTTTCAGAAACTGTGTGTCACGTAAAGATTGTGTGTGTAAGCAGCTGAGAAAGACTGTAAATGCTTACAATTCAAACACACTGATGACTTTCCTGCAGTGAACACAGATCAATAACACTGTAACAAAAACTCTTATAGGATTCAGGAATTATTTTTGCAGCTCAATGTCTATTACAGTACACATAAACTTAATTACAGATACAGATGCATAATTCAGCAATGAATACACTATACAAAAGCACATTTACAGTTACAGATAGTACTATAGTACACAGCACTATAGCAGTTTCTTGGTCTGCTGACACAAGACTATATCTCCAGCCAGTCATTCTCAGTTCTGCAAAAATGCAGTACATATTAAAAATGATTACAAATCAAATTTGACAGTCACACGCTCGAAGGTGTACAACATGTGCTACAGTTTACTGTACATATAGATTAGTGAAATGTCCCTGATCTAATGCACTGGTACTGTACTGTACTGATACTGTATGTATAAGTATAAACCCCTGTAGATGACTGGCTCAGCTCCAGCTCTCTCTGTTGTTAGCATGCACAGATTCTGATTGGTGTGTCATCAGTTTTTAGGCTACTCATTGTTAAACTTTTTGAGAAATGTGTCTTTGTTTTGAAAACTGAATTAAAGGTGTTTTTTTGGGGTGGGGAGGGGCAACTAAAATCAGTTATATTAACAATCGAGAAAACTGCAATATGACTAGATTCTTACCCAACTCTGCTATTAGTTTCTGTGATTGGCATCTTCTTATTGATCTCATGTTATTGTCACGGCTTATATTCATGATGAAAGTGGAGCGAGCGGTCAGAGAATCGGATCACCAAACAATTGCGCGATGAATCTCAGACATATCCGGACGGGATTAGATTTCTCAGAGGACTTCTGAGTTAGCTGAAAAGCAGTAATGATCTGATTCATGAACAAATGTAAAAACAATTCGTTAGTGAACTGGGCTTTGTGGTTTTGAAAAAAGTGAAAGTGAAAGTGACGTGGCCAAGTATGGTGACCCACACTCAGAATTAGTGCTCTGCATTTATCCATCCAAAGTGCACACACAGAGCAGTGAATGCACACACACACCGTGAACACACACCCGGAGCAGTGGGCAGCCATCTATGCTGCAGTGCCCGGGGAGCAGTTGGGGGTTCGGTGCCTTGCTCAAGGGCCCCTCAGTCGTGGTATTGAAGGTGGAAGAGTGTGCTGTACATTCACTCCCCCCACCTACAATCCCTGCCGGTACGAGACTCAAACCCACAACCTTTGAGTTATGAGTCCGACGCTCTAACCATTAGGTTAGGTTATGACTCATTCATAAGAGTCATTTGTTAATGAAGTCGACTACACTGGCACGTTGCGTGCGTGTGCAACCATCGTGCACAGACAGTTTATTAAAAGACGTGTTTTTGGCATTATTCTGCTTTACGCTGTCGGCTGAAAAGTAGCACATGAAACACTGTTTACATTTATATTTTATTCTGTAATAATTCTGGGGTGGCAGGTGGGGTAGATCCGCCCCTGATCCTGTGCTCTCGCAAATCTCTCTATGCTCATGCAGATATTCATTCTTTTCACACCTGAATTAAATGTTGTCAAAAGTTATTATGCTCTTTTAAAAAGTAGTCTCAAAACAGATTTGTTCAGGGCCTTTCCTTGATTTTTTTTATTGTTGTATTTAAACTATATATAAACTGGTTATTGTACTTTGTTTTACTATAGGCCCACTTTATCTCTTTTATGTTTGTTCTTTTCTGTGAATGCACATATGCATCTCTCTGTAAAGTACATTTTAAAGACTGTTGAAAGGTGCTATATAAATACAGCTTTAACCAATCAGACCAAATGCTGAAATCTAATTGGCTGGGAGGGAAGTGAACCCGGAATTATTTTGACAATCAAAGAAGGATCTTTTATTTCTTTCCAGTTTAATAATATTTCGCAATGTTAATGAAATGTAGCCTATATTAGAAATGGCTAGGAATTAGTTGCTTGGATGATTTGTGCATATAACCTCTGTCCTGGTTGGTCTCTGAGCAATTTATCAGTAACAACATATATTTATAAAAACAACATATTATAGTCTATGGCTCTAAAGACTTCATATAAAACATCAATGTTATGTCATGATGTCAGATACCTCAACTGAATTTAAAATCATTGCAATAAATTCTCAGTTGGTATGATGACAATAATAAGTAACAATTCCTATCAAATCAACATCAACTGCAAAAATAGATGTAAATGATGCAAGATATGTTCACAATAAATGTTCTGATAGCATCGCTGTTTGGACATTTATTGGGAGTTTTTTGTTTTTTAATCCAGTGTTTGTTTTCAGTTGTGATTTTAATTCGATTTTTTTTCATGAAAACCCACTTATTAGCTACACGTTCAATGGCACTCTCCTCTAATACAGTGAATATACAGTTATATGACAGTTACATAGAATATAATATAGTAGGACACAGTTTGAGCGAGAGGAGAGACTGTTTTAAGTGTGCGCACTCTCTCTGGGCGAGAGCAGTGTATCTGGTTTTGAGTGAGAGCAAAGGAAATCCGCGTGCGAGCAGAGATATTCACGCCTGCGCATTATATATTTATGTGCTTTCGCGCTCTCGACATTAGTCATAGGAGCTTGAGTCATGCGGAAGTGATGTTCGATGGCTCAGCTGTTTCGAAACTACAGGGTGTCTTCTCACACAATAAACAGAATAAAGCAGGGAGTGTTCCTCTGACACAGGTGACCACAGCTGCTCGCATATCAGCAGCAGTATGGAAGGCCGTTAGGGACAAAACATATGGTACTATGGAAGGCCGTAATATTAAATGTCTTTACACGTGGCGTGTACAGACGATATAATGTGTGTAAACATTATTGCATCTACACGCATTATTTTGTGTACAGACCTTACCGATATATAGTTAGTTCAACGTTTGACATTTGTCAGAGGTTCAGCCTCGAAGGGGTGTCTGGTTTATAAAAGAACATTTATATGTTGGTTTTATTCACAGAAGTATAGCACAACAAAGTTATTGAAATGGAACAATTGAGAAAAAGCTTGCAAAGCATTACGAAGATTGTGCAGATTACCGCCCCCTAGAGGAAGATATTGCACTTATTTTGAGCAAGTTTGACATTCAGAATTTTAAAGAGGTCATATGATGTTGCTAAAAAGAACATTATTTTGGTGTATTTTGGTGTAATGAAATGTGTTTATGCGGTTTAAGGTTCAACACATTATTTTCCACATACTGTACATTATTGTTGCTCGTCTATGCCCCGCCTTTCTGAAACACGTCGATTTTTACAAAGCTCATCGGTCTGAAAAGTGAGGTGTGCTGTGATTGGCCAGCTATCCTTCAGGGAGTGATTGGCTGAATACCTCAGGTGTGCGACGGAAATGTTACTCCCCTTACCATACTGTGATGATGCCGTGTCCGGCCGGAGCGACGAGACAAAACCAATTGAAAACCCATTATAAACGAGGCATTTGTTGCATCCAGTGGGGACATAATTACTGATTATAATGACTTCTACTGTCTTTTTACGCATTGCATTGCATCGCGCCGTGTAAACATAAACACACATCTGAATATTTGGGTTGAAGTGTTCTGGAACAGTGTTGTAAATACAACTTAACCACTGATTTCTAGTTGTGTCCTCTTTTGGAAGACCAAACAAAGTATTTTCGCTTTCACAACGAAACACACAGCGTCTTTACGACATGACGGCGGCAGCAACAATAAGTTTTAGGAGGGCATGGACCAGTATTAATTTTTATAAAGTATATCTCTTTGGGTTTGAGACTTTAGTCTTTGCAACTTTAGGATCTTATCTATTCACGAACAGCTTGTAACACTCCAAAGAGAAAGGAAAACGTCTCGGTTACATATGGTAACCCTCGTTCCCTGAAGGAGGGAACAGAGACGTCACGTCGGATGACCGACGAATTGGGATCTTGCTTAGAGAGACCAATCTACTTCGAGTGTAAACTAAATGAGCCAATGCACATTGGCATGCGATTATTGCATCCAGCTGCCGCTGATCACAGCGTGAGTATAAGTAGGCAGCAGATGCAGCGCATATTCAGGTTTTCGCTGAGTAGCCGAGCCGGTGACCCGGCTGCTCAGCGGCGGTACAGGAGCTGTGGCAACGGGACGTGACGTCTCCGTTCCCTCCTTCAGGGAATGAGGGTTACCATACGTAACCGAGACGTTCCCTTTCAGACGGTCACTCCCGATGTCACATCAGATGACCGACGAACTGGGATCCCTAACAAAGGGCCACAGGTACTGCCCCTTCCAGTGTCCCGTGGAAGCCACCTGCGCCCCTACTTTTCGGCGTAGTAAGACTGGATAACACTGGGAAAACGTACCCGTTCCACTTGGGACAGGGACGTTGTGGAAGCTCCAAACTTCCCAAAGGAGGTTTCAGAAGCAATACACATATGAACATTCCTTAGGTGCATATGGAAGATTGGAGGTTATTGTAACCCTCTTGGAATGGCAGAAGTCTGCCGGGGAAACACGGGCTCTGAGGCCATACCTCAGTCTCAGTAGACTTTACACATATGGGATCCACTTAGGTCTCTACATATGGAACCCAGCCCTCTACCAGTTCTCACGGATTCATCGAGAGAGGGCCTGGCGCCGGATGCTCCGCCACGTCTGGCTGCCAAGGGGACGGAGGAGCTCAACAGGGTCTACTATTTGGACTCTCTGGAGTGGTTTTAGCAAGCAGACCCGAAGCCGGGGCCACTCAGTGCTTCTAGCCGTTTGAGGTGAGAACACAGGAGGATACCGGCTCTGCACGAAGGCTATAGAACTCTAGCAAACGTGTTAGGGGTCGCCCAGCCCGCAGCTCTACAGATATCTGCCAGCGAGGCACCACGAGCCAGCGCCCAGGAGGATGCAACACTTCTAGTTGAGTGAGCACGCAACCTGAACGGGCAGGGCACACCCTGTGCCTGTCTGTTCGACCGAGTCCAACTCCATACCGAGAAAAGAGATCCTCTGTGTCGGGGAGAGTTTGCTCTTTTCCCAGTTGTCCCGAAGGCCCAACTGGCTGAGGTGCGAGAGCACCAAGTCCCTGTGTTCGCACAACTGATCCTGAGACTGAGCTAATATGAGCCAGTCGTCGAGGTAGTTGAGAATGCGAATGCCCTGTTCTCTCAGGGGAACAAGGGATGCCTCTGCAACTTACATGAAGACCCCGGGGCGACAGGGACAGCCCAGATGGCAGGACCTCATATTGATATGCTCGTCCTTCGGACGCGAACCGCAGCAATGGTCTGTAGTGCGGAATGGTCGACACATGAAGTACTCGTCCTTCAGGTCGATCACTGCAAACCAATCTCGGGGACGGATGGACCCAAAGATGCGTTCCTGCGTCAACATCTTGAACGGTAACTGGTGAAGGACCCGTTTCAAGACACGCAGGTCCAAGATTGGTCGTAACCCACCGCCTTTCTTAAAAGACGCACCCGTAATTGCTCTTTTAGGGAAAAAGCTCTTTTAGCGCCGCCTGCAACACAAACAGGGGGTAGTGCAGCCTGATGTGTGCAACCCACTGCTGAAGCGCCGTACCGCCAACACGAAGAGCTCTCCAAGAGCACGCTGAACTCGTTCAGTCTTCTTCTCTCAGTAGAGCAGTCAGGAGCAGAACGATGTGATCGCTCGACTCCGAAGCGAAAAGCTGAATATGCGCTGCATCTGCTACCTACTTATACTCACACTGTGATCAGCGGCAGCTAGATGCAATAATCGCATGCCAATGTGCATTGGCTCGTTTAGTTTACACTCGAAGTAGATTGGTCTCTCTAAGCGAGATCCCAATTCGTCGGTCATCTGACGTGACGTCTCTGTTCCCTCCTTCAGGGAACGAGGGTTACCATACGTAACCGAGACGTTTTCCTTTCTCTTTGGAGTGTTACAAGCTATTCGTGAATAGATATGATCCTAAAGTTGCAAAGACTAAAGTCTCAAACCCAAAGAGATATACTTTATAAAAATGAATACTGGTCCATGCCATCCTAAAACGCCTCATTTAAACACGCCCCCACATGTCTACGTCACTGTGTGGGAAGATTTGCATAGCATCGCCCAAATGTTCACGCAAAGAATGAAGGCGTAACTTTATTGTTGATGTTGCCGCCATGTTGTGAAGATGCTGTGTGTTTTGTTGTGAAAGCGAAAATACTTTGTTTGGTTTTCAAAAAGAGGACACGACTAGAAAGCAGTGGTTAAGTTGTATTTACAACACTGTTCCAGAACAGTTCAACCCAAATATCCAGATGTGTGCAGCACTTTTTATGGAGGACTGTTTCCTGATCCTGGGAGAGTAGACTACAATGCCGGCTGTTCTGACTCACAGACTGTAAGTATGTTTTTTATATTTAAAGAATTTGCCACTGATGATTCAAACACGAGTTTTGGGCAGTGTAGAGTAGTGCTTGTTGTTTGTAAGGGAACTTACAAATCGCATCATATGACCCTTTAAATAATAACTTTAAATAAATTAATTTAGAATGCACACAGTTTGATATGTAAACTTAAATGGTTGTGTCTTGTTACTTGTTCAAAGAACAATATTTACAGCTATCTTTTTCTATCATATGTAAACCAGGACGCACGCTATTAAATTAAATTTGAATCTGTTAACACATTAATTTATAAAACATACAGTATTCCATCCAACCTTCAAAGGGTGTGTCTTGTTGCTGGTTCCTAAACAAACATGTAGATGTTGGTTTTATTCAAAGAACTATAAGACAACACATGATATTAAAATATAAACAAATGCATCAATTAATTTCCTATAAATGTTCTCTTCTATGTCAATCTCTAAGGCTGTGTCTTGATACTTGTTCCTAAAAGAACATTTAAACGTTGATATTATTCACATTACTATAAGACAAAAAAAACTAAAAAACATTGAAATGTAAAAATTGAGAAAAAGCTGTGCAGTACACCGCCCCTAGAGGAACACATTGCAGTTATTTTGACTGAGTTTAAAGGTGACTTATTATGCCCCTTTAAACAAGATGTACAATAGGTCTGATGTCTGAGTGTGCATGTGAAGTTTTAACTAGAAATACCCCACAGATCATTTGTATAGCTTGTTAAAATTGCCACTTTTAGGGTATGAGCCAAAACGCGCTGTTTTTGTGTTTGTCCCTTCAAATGCAAATGAGCTGGTGCTCCGGCCCCGTTTTCAGAAGAGGGCGGAGCTTCAAGAGCTCAAGCTTCGGCATACAAATAAACATTCCACTATTAGTACATGCCTATTTTCTTTACAGAAAACGTACTCGGTTTAAAAGTCAGTCATCTGATTGTACTGTGCATAATAAATCCGCATTTATGAATTACACAGACGGGAAACACGGCGCAATAAAAATAACTCTTGGTGCCATTGCGTGCTCTCACAAACTTTATAAGTCCCACTTGTGATTATGAGCTCGACAAATTCAATCGGTTGACATGACATTGCATTCATATGCAATTTTTAACTACCACATCCTATTGTGGTACGTAGCACATGAAGGCAGCATCAGTGAAAACAAGCAGAGACAATGGTAGCTTTAGCAACATTAGTCTTACAGAGTGCCAAGAAGCTCTTTCAGAAAGGCAATTTGGAAAACAAACACGTGATACTTACTTTGTCTGGAGCTGACATTCGCGCACAAAGTGTTGGTATTGATCCCTAAACATACAGGGGACTGTATGTTTTTTGTCTGGGATATTTCTTTGGAAAATGAAATTTAACCACAGTGTCCTCAGCAGCTCAGAATAAATTAAATGTCAACTTTAAAGGGTGTGTCTTGTTACTAGCTCAAAGAACAACATTTTGATGTTAGTTTTATTCCCACAACTATAACACAACCCATGTTATTGAAATGTCAATAAATACATCAATTCATTTCCAATAAATTCACTCTTCTATTTCAACTTTAAAGGATGTGTCTTGTTACCTGTTCCTAGACGAACATTTAGATGCTGTTTTTGTTCACAAAATGTATCACAACTATTGAATTGTAAAAAAACACTGAGAAAGAGCTCTGCAAGCTTCCCAAAGAGTGCAGTATGCTGCCCCCTAGAGGAACATAGTGTTTGAAATTCAGATGCTTAAATTAATTAATTTAAATAGCACATTATAGATAAATCAACTTGAAATGGTGTGTCTTGTTAGTGGTCCATAGAACAACATTTCCATTAATCTTTTACTCTCATATGTAATTTAGGAAGCATATGTATGGTGTTCAATCTCGACTTCAAAGGCTGTCTTGTTACTCATTCCTAGAAGAACAGTTTGATGTGGGTTTTGTTCACAGAACTATAACACAACGCGTATTTTTGAAATGTGAACAAATACATAAATGTAAAACAAATACACTCTTTTATCTCAACTTAAAAGGGTGTGTCATGTTTCTAGGGTTGGGTATCGTGTGAATTTTATTGATTCTGATTCTTTTCGATTCCCAGTTTCGATTCCAATGTGATTAAAACCTGAAGTCAAACATTTAGATATCAAGCATATGTATTCTGTCTATTTTGGCAAAATATTTAGTTGCAGCTAAATATCATAAACAAAAATCAGCAAGTTACATAAAAACTGGACTCATTTAAGAGCTGTTTGTGTGCAAAATAGAGCTGCACGATTCTGGATAAATGTAGTTGTTGTTGTTTTAATAGACATTGTGGTTCTCTCATGATTCTGAAGAGAAAACATTAGACAACTAAACAAAATCACATGTAATTTATGAATGAATGATTCAAGATTTAATAGTTTCATTACTGGATGAATCAGTGTTTTTGAACAAATCTCTTTAATGTTTCATAGACAAATACATTTTAAAACCCCTTTTTCGCCACCTACTGGCGTAACAATGTAATCAATACATCTTTATTTGAAGTGTCAAATTACGGTACTTTCAAAATTACTCTATTTTGATCACTAACTGTTGTGTCCAGTAGATGGAGTTGTAGGCTTGTTCTGATGCTGTGCCTAAAGGAAAAAAGAGAGTAGAGTAAAAGTGAGTTCTTGGAAGAAACGTGTCCGTGTCTGTCTGTTCTGAGTATTAATTTATTTGAGAGAATACTTCATATTGGCGACGAGGATGTCGAGTGTTCCTGCCCCTCCACCATTTCTGCAAAATGTAGGCGAGCCACCAATTCCTTTTGATACGTGGCAAAAGATTTTTTCAAACTACCTAGTGGTAATAAATGCTTCGGGAAACACATGGCCTGATGCAAGGCGTCGTGCAACTCTACTACATTGCCTGGGCACCGAAGGTCAAAGACTTTTCTACACATTACAGGACTCAGGTACAATGTTTGATCATGCAATGGAAGTGCTTACAAAACATTTTGTTCCGAAATTGAACGTTGTTGCATGCCGACATAAGTTTCGCCAAAGATCACAAAGAAATGACGAGACTGTGCCTCAGTACATTTCTGCACTACGGGAGTTAGCTGTCCAGTGTCAGTACGGTGCTATGGAGCAAGAAATGCTGCGTGATCAGCTGGTGGAACAAGCGTGGCTGCCTGCAGTGCAAGATTATTGCTGGAGGATGAGCTCACTCTGGAAAAAGCGGTGAATTTAGTGTGTCAAGTTGAGTCCGCTGTGCGTAATGCTTCACTCCTCTCCGGTAAGGACGCAAGTGGAAACCAACCACAGAGTGCTGTGCAAGCTGTTTCGGCGAATAAAAGTCAGTGGAAACGTCATAAAACACGCTCCGAACAATCAAAGAGACGCGAAGATTCTAAAGCGCCAAAACAAAATCAACATTGCTAGCGCTGTGGATCACGTAATCACTTAGCTAATGATAGAGACTGTCCTGCTGCATCTGCTATTTGTAATAAATGCAAAAAACGTGGTCATTTTGCAAAAATATGCCAATCGAAAGCGAAAACAGTGCAAGAAATTTCTGTGCCAGAAATGACAGTGCTTAATTTGAATGCTTCAGTGGATGATAAAATTTACTGTGAAGTTGAAATAGCAACATCACAAGGCTGTGCGCACAAAGTGAAACTGTTAGTGGATACAAGTTCAAGCATGTCAATTCTTTCACAATCCTTGTATGAGGATCATTTCACATCTACTCCTTTGCTTCTGCCCAAAGTGCAACTGGTCACTTATTCTAAACAGCCCTTGCCTGTACTGGGGTGTATGACTGCTACAGTGACTCATAATGCCATTACAGCTGATGCAAATTTCTACATTGTAGAGAGAGACCTCTCTTGGGACTGGATCTAATCAGAGCACTGAACTATCATGTAGCATCTGAAGATGTCACTGATATGCACAGTACTTCAATGCATGCCATTCAAGCGACAACTAGGGTGCTCAATTGTGCGGACGAACATTTAAATGTGCAAGGTGTGCAAAAGGTTTCATACATAAGGTGCAAGTGGACAACACCATTAAACCTGTGCAGCAAAAAGTTTGCCGGCTTCCACTGTGCGTTCGCCAGAATGTGTCAAGTGAGATCCAACGGCTGCTAAAAGCTGGAATCATAGAGCCCATAGATTTGAGCCCCTGGGTTTCACCATTAGTGGTGACGAAAAAGAAACAAGGAGGAATTCGTATGTGTGTGGATTTATGTGAGCCAAATAAGAGTATTATTGTGGATTCACACCCACTACCACATATGGAAGAACTGTTTGCGGAGTTGAAGGGTGCTACAGTATTTTCGCAGATTGACTTACAGAGTGCTTATCATCAGTTGCCTCTAGCTGTGGAAAGCAGAAACCTGACTGTGTTTCTATGTCACGAGGGACTGTACCAATTTACGCGGGTCCCTTATGGTCTCGCTTCGGCACCCGCTGCATTTCAAAAAATGATGCACACACTCTTAGGAGATCTGCCAGGTTGCCAATGCTATCTTGATGATATAATCTGTTATGGCGAAACCAAGGAGAAACATGACAAACGTCTGAAGGCTGTCTTACAGTGCCTCGAGAATGCGAACCTGAAATTGAACCTCAACAAAAGTACATTCGCCCAGCAGTGTGTGTATTACTTGGGCCACACTATTTCAGCTGAAGGCTTGAGCCCTAGTATGGATCACATGGCTGCTATCACAAGCGCACCTGCTCCTAGAGATGCCACTGCACTTCACTCATTCTTGGGCCTCACTTCATGGCTAAGCAAATTCATTCCTAATTACGCAACCGTTGTGGATCCTTTACGGCGCCTGCTAAAAACGGCTTCACAAACTAGCATGGACTGGCCGCCTGAGGCAGAGGACAGTTTTCAAAAGCTGAAAACACTGCTCACACATAGTCCAATAGTTACTGACAATGGCAGTCAGTTCTGCTCCTCAACATTCCAGGATTTCTTGAAGGACAATGGCATTACACACATTCGCACTAGTGTGTATCATTCTCAAGCAAATGGTGCTGTTGAACGTTTTAATAGAGTCCTCAAGAATTGCATCCAAACTGCTGTGCAGTTGCACAAGCCTTGGAAACAAGAAGTAACTGCATTCTTACACGTCTACAGAGCGACACCACATGCAACTACTAACAAAACTCCTTTCGAATTGATGAGAGGGAGACAAACGCGCACAAAACTGCATATCCTTCCTATACAGACCACACGGGATTCTGCCATTAGGCAGTATGTCAAAGCCAAGCAAGAGAAAAGCAAGGTTTACACGGATGCCAAACATTGTGTGAAAATTTCAGCCAGGAGATAAAGTGCGAGTGAGAAAACCATTCCTTGTAAAGAAACCAGACTCAAAATTCGAGCTGTGTCCTTACTACCACTTACGACATGAACTTTCTGCTGAGGCTCCACTCCTCCTATGTGGTTCTCGTGTACTGGTACCAGTATCACTTCGCACTACACTCGTGCATCTTGCGCATTAAGGACACCAGGGTATAGTGCGAACGAAACAACGGCTACGCGAGCTGTATTGGTGGCCGCACATGGACGCGATGGTCAGTGGCCTCATAAAAACATGTACTGCTTGTCAAATGAATGATAAGTCAGCACGCACACATGCAGCTCCGATGCAGCCAGTGGAATTGCCGCAAGGGCCTTTTCAAAAAGTAGCTGTTGACGTGGTAGGACCATTCGACACGGCTACACATGACTGTCGTTATGCCATTACATGTTAAATGATGCTGTTGTATTATGTTATTACTTATTGTGGACGTTGTAGCATTTCTTCTCACAAAAGGGGGAATATGTTGTGTCCTGTAGATGGCGTTGTATCTTGTTCTGATGCTGTGCCTAAAGGAAAAGAGAGTAGAGTAAAAGTAAGTTCTTGGACGAAACGTGTCCATGTCTGTCTGTTCTGAGTATTAATTTATTTGAAAGAATACTACACTAACATACCCATCAGTGTTTATATACTTTTATCCCAATACTTCTGTGATTATTTGAATGTTTGTAACACAGAAATAATGATTCTGTGTGGTTGAAAAGACTGTGAAGCTGTTTCATTCGTGACAGACAGCTCTTTAGGTCAGTGCAGCGTGAACGCAGATTTAAATGCTCAAATCACACTGGTGTGATCGTACTCTGCACGGATGAACCAAGAGTGTTTACAACGTTATGATTGCAGGCGTCAAAGTTTCTGATCGCAAGGGTAGCCAAACTTTGGAGTGCTTAGATTAGCGAGCAAGGTCCTGGCAGTTCGCCAGGCCCAGTCCTCACAGATGAAGAAGAAAAAGAAAAAAGAAATCACACACAGGAATTGATAGGTGGAATCGAAATTTTTATTTTACAACAAGTATCCGATTCTGGAATTGGAATCGTTTTTCGATTCCCAAACCTACTTGTTACTTGTTCCTAGGGTTGCCACCGTTCCGTATAAAACGGAATCATCCCGTATTTAAGGCATCAAAGAAGCGTTCCGTATGAAAGCTATACGTATAAATATCCCGTATTTAAGGCATATGCCGTATGAACACCAAGACCATACGAATAACAAACTCTAAATTGAGAATGAATCATTCTTTTTTGACAAGTGTTTGATTTGTGAACATAGCCGTTCCGTGAGGCTTTAAGACCAAGCGGAATCCTCTTCTCAGCCAGCGGGACTCTAACGGAGTTTAGTTTTTTAACGACTGCATTTCGACTTCAGCAAATCAGTTTGAGCGAATGCAAACAACATGATTCCAACATCCAGTCACGCAAGAAAACGTGCATTTTGCTGAGGGAAGACGTGATCAATAAGGAAAGTCGTAGTTACATTTAAGTAACTTTCAGAGGATTCTTAACCTTGAATATCATTCTTAAAACAAAAAATGACCAATGAAGTGTCAAGCACCCAAAGCAGTACATATTTATCCTATAAGTTCTCTTTAATTGAAAAATATGCATTTTCATATATACTGTAGTAGGCCTACTGTATATTACAAACCACGCATCAGAATTCAGAAAGAGTTTTATTGCCAAGTATGTTTGCATATACAAGGAATATGTTTTAGTGTCACAAGCTTCCAGTACACAGACACAACAACAACAACACAGATAATAAAAATAAGATGTGAATAAAATACACATATGTATAAATGTAAATAAAGCACACACACACACAAAGTATAAATATGTACAGGTGTGCTATAGATAAAATACTGTAGAATATGAATAGAATAAAAAAATAAAGTTGTACGGATGTACTAGGATGTAAAGAGATAAATAGTACAAGGTTATTGCACATATTTGTATTGCACAATGGGAGAATATTTAACTGTTCATGAGGTAGATTGCCTATAGCCTATATACAGTGGGTATCTTTTGGTCCAATAAATAATATCTCTGTCTTATCCGAATTTAATAGGAGAACACCTTTTACATTTTTAACACCTGGTGGTATATTCCCCAAAAGGACAGCTCTGAAGACCGTTATGCACATGCTGCGCGCACAGACACCGCAAATAAAATGCATGACGCAGAAAGCACTGGTCCATGCGTGCAGCGCGTGCATAACAGTCCTGAGCGCAGGCTGTACCGGTGCTCGATAAGTGTGTGTAAACCGCAGATATGCTGTTCTGAAAGAACATCGGGAATGGGATATTGTTAGACCGCCCGCTCCCGTTCAAATTACACCAGAGTTACCGACCGCTACTATGTTTTATTCTAAAACTTAATTCCGCATTGCAAGAAATCTGGCCAGGTCCTGCATTTCACATGGAGAGCCGTGGGAATGCAGACCTCTAGTTCAAGGCAACCGTTCCTAGTGTGAGTACACCCTAAGATGTTTGTGATTTAGAATGTATCTAAAACTGACATCTTACAGACGTCTGTCAGATGTTTATATACAGCAGATCCTTTCGAGATCAAGCGATCTTTAACAGACATCTTGTGGATGTACGTGTGCTAACTGGGTCTTGTTACTGGTTCATAGAACAACATTTACATGCTGGTCTCATGCACAGAACTATAACACAACACATGATATTGAAAGCAAATACATCTATTCATGTCTAATAGATAAGCTCTTCTGTCCCATTTGCAAATGTGTGTATTGTTACCGCAAGACTGTGAAACATTTTGCAATTGGTTTTTCTCTCATAGGATACGTAGAAGATTTGCTCTTGAGCATGAGATACAGTATTTTTGTTAACAACTCTTTATTGAATTTTCTTCTGGGAATAGTAATATAAAACAAACAGCAACTGTGCAAATTTAGAACCCATCCCAACCCTGGTAGACTTATAAAAAAATATATATATATAATAATAAATAAATAAATGATAATAATCATAAAATAAAAATATGTATATAGAAAAAAATAATAAATATATAGTAATAATAAAAATAAATAAATTAATAATAATAGATAAAGCAATAGCAATAAAATAATTTTTACAAAGATTTTAGAAAAGCTGACACAACATTAGAAGCTGAGTGCCATAAATTTAGTTTTCACATTAGATCCATGCATACGAGAAGTTGAGAGTTCCATCGAGATAATGTCCAACAAATACACAGTCCAGGTTCATCTGTCCAATGTGTGAGGAAAATTGTTTTTTTTTGCTGCTGTGAGAGCAGCTAACAGTAAACATCTTTGTTGGAAGGACAAGGTGAGGTCCCAAAAGTCATTCATGAAAAAATGGCGCGGAGTCAAACATATCTCAGTACCCAACAAATATGATAGGTCCTGTGAGAGCTGAGTCCAAAAAGGTGAGACAGGAGAAAAAAAAAGCAAAAATGTGCCTAAAGATCCTTGCGAACAAAGATGACACTTGGGAGAAGATGACAGATTCATATAAAAACATTTCATTGGAGTCAAATAAACCCTATGCAGCAATTTCCAATGGATTTTTTTCCAATCATTTGGTGATTAGGGTTCTTAGAAGACAATTTAAACATACCCCATACCTGATCCTTAGCCCAAACCGTTGTAATAGATAAAGGTTTGTATGAATGCTCAAGAAGAAAGAGATCATGATACAGTATTGAAGAAACTTGGCAAAGCCTCCACATGGTGTACTGCCCTCTAGAGCAGGGGTTTTCAAACTTTTTTGTCAGCTGAACCCCTTTGACCTAAATTATTTACTTGAAGTACCCCCTGAGGTTTTAAATAAATATTTCAGTAATTTAATGGCACATTTGCATGTTTAACTTTAAAAACATTTATTTTGATCAGTTTTAAAGTTTCAGTAGTATTTACATAGCTATTGTTATTATTATTATTGCACTCAACAAATTATAAAATTCTTATTACTATAACTTACAATGTAATCATTAAATTTTTTTTCCACAAGATTTTTTTAAAATACAGGGTTTCCCAAAAAGATAATTATTTTTTATCTATTACACTCAACAAATTATAAAATTCTTATTACTATAACTTACAATGTAATCATTAAATTTTTTTCCACAAGATTTTTTTAAAATACAGGGTTTCCCAAAAAGATAATTATTTTTTATACATTTAAGCTTTTACATTTACATCACATTTGTATAAACCTGTAATATTTCTTTGCAAAAACTTACCAACTCATGAACCCCCTACAATTCCCTCACGAACCACCAGGGGTCCACCAACCCCACATTGGGAAACCCTGCTCTAGAGGATCCGTTTTTATTTGTAAAGTCTTATAACCCAAATCTAAGGCTTGTGTCTTGTTACTGGTGCTAGAAAATAATTTGAAGTTGACTTTGCCATTTTTGGTTTAGCAGAAGACAGGATTTACAACTATGTAAATTCAAATACATGTAGTACTCCATCCAAATCAAAATGTTGTGTCTTACTCACACCTACAGGAACATTTGGCAGGTGGTTTTACTCCTAGAGGTTCAACGATTCTTTGGATCTAACAGAATAAATCATTTAGTAAAGCGCAAAATCATCTCCTGATCGAGAGAGATCTAGTGAGACCTAGTGTAAGAACCAGCATCCGAGACCTAAACCTTAGATCTGTTGGACCCATACTTTGTAGAATAGTCAAAGATGGATCTAAAAAATAAAAAGGTATATATTGTTCTTTCTCGTATTACAATGAGTAATCCCTACTCCTGCAGGAGGCAGCGTATCATACTGGGTTAAATAGCACATTAAAAGGGAGTTAGAAGAAGAAAGAATTTTTATATTGTTTGATATTTTGACTAATATACCAAACAGGAAGGTATAAAAAGCTCAAAGAAACAAAAACAAGGACTTTTGGCAACAAGCTGGAGGAAGGGGTGCCATTATAAATGCATTGAAACATGCTGTTGGTCAGTTAAAAGATATTGCACCACAGGCATGGGCAAACCTTGTTGTGGATCTACTTTCAACCAACAATGATACGCACCATCAGTACTTCACCATCAGTGACAGTACTTTACTTAAGTACTGTCACTAAATTATCTATGGTCCACCATTAAAATTTGTTATTGGCCATTTATAATGAGTTAGGGATAATAATTTATCCAACTGTATAATAAATCAAGCATATAGCGTTAGTTCTGGCAGGTCACGCGAGTCAAGCTTGCATCGGCTGACTCTCAGCTGGTCACATACGACGCCTATCACAGCATTCCTATATAAGGTCTATTCAGTATTATTCAGCAGCTTTTTTGCTTGCTCAGGAGCAAATTACCCTCCTCCATCCCCAGCTCCTCCTTTTGCCACAGTCAGGACATGGCTTTCTGATATTCCTCGTTGAATCAGACTCCTGTTATCTTGAATAATGTTGTTACACTTAATTATCATTAAGAACATTAATGATATTTGTTTTGTTCCGTTCCGTTTACACTGATGGGGTTATTATTGCTGCTCTCCCTGCTCATTTATGACAGGCTGCAAAACCATACCACCAATCCACACTGTATGCTAAGTGTCAATCATTTTGATGATAGTGGTCCTGACAGAGCTGCAATTATTTAGTGTAACATTTTTTGACTTCACAAGACCAACTATATATATATATATAATTTTATTATTATATTTTGTTATTTTTTTTACAGTGCACACTTTACGAGACGTAAAGAAGAAATTACTAGACAAAATAACCATATGAGTGAAAACGAAGATGATGCATGATGATACAGCATTAACACAGACAGCAATAACCAAAGGCTAATGAATAATCAAGAACCAGACCAGAATGACAGTAAACGAAAATGACATAAAGATCTGGAGGCAAACAGAACAGAGGACAAAGGCAGTGTGTGATGAGTGGGGCGGGGCCGAGAGCCGTGGGAACGGAGCGAGGCCGGTGGAGTTTAAGGATAATGCGCGACACCTGTGCCACTCACCGGCCTCGAGTCTATAATTTTATTATTATATTTTGTTATTTTTTTTACAGTGCACACTTTACAAGACGTAAAGAAGAAATTACTAGACAAAATAACCATATGAGTGAAAACGAAGATGATGCATGATGATACAGCATTAACACAGACAGCAATAACCAAAGGCTAATGAATAATCAAGAACCAGACCAGAATGACAGTAAACGAAAATGACATAAAGATCTGGAGGCAAACAGAACAGAGGACAAAGGCAGTGTGTGATGAGTGGGGCGGGGCCGAGAGCCGTGGGAACGGAGCGAGGCCGGTGGAGTTTAAGGATAATGCGCGACACCTGTGCCACTCACCGGCCTCGAGTCCCACGGAGGAGCTCCGGAAGGATAGAAGGAGGAGTAATGACAGTGAAAGACGAGAGAGGACCAGGCCTGGACTTTATTTTGTGTTTTTGTGCAGCAGTCGTCTGTGAGGGGCTGCCGCTTACTTTCATTTTGTGTTTGTTTATTTTATTATTAACGTCTTTGAATGTTCGCCGGTTCCCGCCACCTCCTTCCATATCAACAAACCGTGTTACACAGTGATTCTGTAGTTGAAGATGACTGGAGAGAGACCACACCAGGTCCAAGGAATTTCCAGATGTCAATTAAGATGGAGAACTGGGCTAAAATAAAGCCACTGCCAGGTTCTACACAACTGCGAAAAACATGGACAGATATTTTTTATGACGAGTTCACAAAGATCAGCCCTTGTTGTGTCTTGTCTTTTAAATATCAGCACATCAAAGTGAAACAGTAGGAAACGACAGTTTCCTAGCCACTTGCACCTTCAAATGTTGTCCTGCAAAATATGTATTTACAATTCTGAAAAAAACATCAAAACTACTTAAGAAGGTTACTGTTCATGTTGTCCTTAATGGTAAGGTACCTCACAAAAAATGCAGCAAAAATACAGACATCCATGTAGGGGTAAAATTGCAAAAGCCATCTCCAAGGGTGTGAGCAAGTATTTCTATGCCACCATAAGAGAAAAGCCAAATGAGAAGATTCTAGCTGGTAACCTATCCAGATGCTCAAGCGAAGATGTGCTCCAAGTCATTGCAAATGAAGTAAAAAAGCACAAGGCTTCATGATGATATTACTATGGAGCTCATGCTTACCCAAAAATTATGAAAGAATGCAGTTTGATTGTTTGTCCTCTATACTTCCTGTTTGTTGCTGCCGCATATTTTGAGTTAATTCTTATCATTTATTTTTTTATCTTAAAATCAATTTCATACACCATCATTTTTGTTTCTATAAAGTGTGAATATATCCTCTATTGTATACTTCAACAAAAAAAGGAGTGCCTAGTTATCACTAGTTTTAATTTCTCCAAGTCCTCTACTAGCTTGTAGCCCATTAGCATCACCAGTGTGGTTGCTGCTAATCTTGCTAACATTGTTTACACTCTACTCACACACATTACCGTTGTTTTATTCACTGTTACTTGCTTTAAGGGCAGATTTGTGTCTACCTTTGAGTGCAGGTGAGGACATGTTCGAGCTGCATTCGGTGCAGAGGCAGACCCAGCTAAGAGAGCGGAGAGCCGCGCTGGAAACATCCCAGGCTGACGCTCACAAGTCTGAGGTAAGTATACAGCTCATATAGTATACTATAAGTATTCTAACTCTCCCACCACCTCTACTCCGTGTATTTCTCTGCACAGGCCCGGTGCATCCAGGACGCGATCTTCCCAGATGTCCTTCACTCTGGCGCCAGGACATCACGGACCCTGGGTGCAGCACCCGCCACGCAAGACGTGAGCCAGGCCCCGGGCGACGACCTCTCCCCCTCCGCCGCCTCCGGTCTTCGAGATCTCCACCCGGAACCTCTTCGCTCCCCTCCGCGAGACGGAACACGATGATGTGAAATTGTTTCTTTAATGAAATGATACTCTAAATAATAAACTAAAACTGCCAGAAGGTGGTGGTGAATGTCTTAATGATTAAGTCATTGCGTCATTTATTCTTTCATTTGATTAGTTCGAATGGCTGATTCATTCAGGAGTGAAGTAAATGGTTCTTTATGAATGGACCATTAGGCTTGTTCGACTTGATCGGTGTGTGACATCAAAGTACCGCAAGAGTTATAGAGAGCAGATGACTCTGCATGCTTTTGAATCGCTCTTGCAGGAATTTGATGTCATACACTGATGATGATCTGCTTCAAAATCCAACACGCCTATGGCCAATGGTTCAACGCGCCAAATGGTTCACCCAATTCATTCAAAACGTGCATTAAGAAATTAAATGCCACTGTGTGTTGCTCGGAGATGAACAGTTCAGCAAAACAGACAACATTGTGTCTAAAATAACACACTATTAACTTCTTACTTACCCTATAACCCTGTTGTATAAGATCAGTATCGCATTTGCACTCGTGTGATATTGCACTTATTGCTCGTGTGATATTGCTCAACTATATGATGTAAATATGAGACAAAAACTCAAACAGGGGCATTTTTGCCCCATATCTTGAATTTTAGGGAAATTCTAACTATGTTCTCTAGGCTCCATCACACAGTGAGCTGTTGCTATGCCTCATATTTGTCATCAATCAACTGTATGAAATGTCAGATGACCCACATAGGTCTGGGGCGGGGCAAGTGCGTTAAATGTGTTAAAAATTTTAACGCGTTCTTTTTCACCATAATTTCTTTTTTTTTACTTTATTTAGTTTTTTAATATGACATTTGTTTTTCCAGAACAAAGGTCCAAAAAGAAAGATAGTACGGTATACTAGTAGTTATGAATAAACATCTCTGATGCACAAAATAAAGGAGTTCCAAACAGATCACAGCGATAACATCAGCAGGGTGTGAGGAAAAAATTAATAAATAAAACATAAATAAGTAAATACAAAAATACTACAATAACAAGATAATAATATTTAGGTAAATAAATAACCAGCGTAAATAAGTAAAGTTATCACATTCCAAGTGATCTAATACAGGTTTCCATATTTTCCAAAATATATCTAGCTTATCATTGTTAATAAATCGTAACTTCTCAATATGAATAATGCCCGCTAGTTCACTCAGCAACACATCGAAAGTTGGAACAATGTCAAGTTTCCACCTCTGAAGAATCAATCTCTTTGCAAGAACCATAAATAAAGAAATACACTGTCTTTCATATGTACTAAAAGAAGGTACAGATATTACCCCAAAATGGCAATCATTGAATCTGGATTGAATCTTTTTTATACACTTTTGAAAGCAGGTCAAAAATATCAGTCCAGTACTTGTGAAGGTTACAACATGTCCAAAATGAATGTAGAAGTGTACCCTCCGCAACCTTGCATTTATTGCAAACCAGTGACACTTCAGGGAAAATCTTGTGCAATTTAGTTTTGCACATGTATACTCTGTGTAGAGATTTGAAATAGATTTGAAAAAATTAAGTTGTGTCTAGTGTTAATTGAACAATTATGTATATTCTGTAGGCATTCCTCCCATTGCGCATCCTCAATAGTGAAACCTATCCTCCTCCCATGCTTTCCTAATTGAAGTTGTGTCACTATCCACCAGATCAGTTAATACATTATAGAAATATGACACTGCTTTTGAGTTTCCGGCTTTAAATCGGTTTATTTCCTCTAATATTCCATGCTTTTTTAGTGTTCAAAATCAGGAATTTTTTTTCTGACATAGTCTCTGATTTGCAGATATCTAAAAAGGTGAGAATTTGGTAACCCGAACTTTGATTGGAGCTCTTTAAAAGACAAGAAATGCCCATTCATATAAAGTGTGCCGACACAGCCTATTGCCTTCTGTTTAAGAGCGGGAATGAAGGAGTGATTCATACATATGGGGCTATCAAGATATACATTAGGAGCTTTAATATATATTTTAATTTGTTTCCAAATTTTTAAAGACTGGCCTATAACAAAATGATTATTACAGATAAGCTTACTAACCTTTCCTGGACTATTGCATAGTGCCTGCAGTGAAGAATTAGAGCAAAGGGCTTGTTCAATTCTACGCCATTCAGGTTGTTCACAGGTTCCTTCTGATGGATCATCCTTCCACCAAGAGAATATATTCAAGTGTGCTGCCCAATAATATGCTTTAAAGAAAGGTAACCCAAATCCCCCTTTCTCCTTAGATTTAAAAAAGTGTTGTTTTTTAATTCTTGCTGTTTTATAATTCCATAAAAACTGAAAAATTATCTTGTCTAGTTGTTTAAAATAGGATTGTGGTATACATGAAGGGATAGACTGAAATAGGTGG
>NW_015505825.1:1876336-1897412 GCF_001515645.1 Sinocyclocheilus grahami
AAACATCAAAACTACTTAAGAAGGTTACTGTTCATGTTGTCCTTAATGGTAAGGTACCTCACAAAAAATGCAGCAAAAATACAGACATCCATGTAGGGGTAAAATTGCAAAAGCCATCTCCAAGGGTGTGAGCAAGTATTTCTATGCCACCATAAGAGAAAAGCCAAATGAGAAGATTCTAGCTGGTAACCTATCCAGATGCTCAAGCGAAGATGTGCTCCAAGTCATTGCAAATGAAGTAAAAAAGCACAAGGCTTCATGATGATATTACTATGGAGCTCATGCTTACCCAAAAATTATGAAAGAATGCAGTTTGATTGTTTGTCCTCTATACTTCCTGTTTGTTGCTGCCGCATATTTTGAGTTAATTCTTATCATTTATTTTTTTATCTTAAAATCAATTTCATACACCATCATTTTTGTTTCTATAAAGTGTGAATATATCCTCTATTGTATACTTCAACAAAAAAAGGAGTGCCTAGTTATCACTAGTTTTAATTTCTCCAAGTCCTCTACTAGCTTGTAGCCCATTAGCATCACCAGTGTGGTTGCTGCTAATCTTGCTAACATTGTTTACACTCTACTCACACACATTACCGTTGTTTTATTCACTGTTACTTGCTTTAAGGGCAGATTTGTGTCTACCTTTGAGTGCAGGTGAGGACATGTTCGAGCTGCATTCGGTGCAGAGGCAGACCCAGCTAAGAGAGCGGAGAGCCGCGCTGGAAACATCCCAGGCTGACGCTCACAAGTCTGAGGTAAGTATACAGCTCATATAGTATACTATAAGTATACTAACTCTCCCACCACCTCTACTCCGTGTATTTCTCTGCACAGGCCCGGTGCATCCAGGACGCGATCTTCCCAGATGTCCTTCACTCTGGCGCCAGGACATCACGGACCCTGGGTGCAGCACCCGCCACGCAAGACGTGAGCCAGGCCCCGGGCGACGACCTCTCCCCCTCCGCCGCCTCCGGTCTTCGAGATCTCCACCCGGAACCTCTTCGCTCCCCTCCGCGAGACGGAACACGATGATGTGAAATTGTTTCTTTAATGAAATGATACTCTAAATAATAAACTAAAACTGCCAGAAGGTGGTGGTGAATGTCTTAATGATTAAGTCATTGCGTCATTTATTCTTTCATTTGATTAGTTCGAATGGCTGATTCATTCAGGAGTGAAGTAAATGGTTCTTTATGAATGGACCATTAGGCTTGTTCGACTTGATCGGTGTGTGACATCAAAGTACCGCAAGAGTTATAGAGAGCAGATGACTCTGCATGCTTTTGAATCGCTCTTGCAGGAATTTGATGTCATACACTGATGATGATCTGCTTCAAAATCCAACACGCCTATGGCCAATGGTTCAACGCGCCAAATGGTTCACCCAATTCATTCAAAACGTGCATTAAGAAATTAAATGCCACTGTGTGTTGCTCGGAGATGAACAGTTCAGCAAAACAGACAACATTGTGTCTAAAATAACACACTATTAACTTCTTACTTACTGAACTGTTGTATAAGATCAGTATCACATTTGCACTCGTGTGATATTGCACTTAGCCTATTGCTTGTGTGATATCCATTTAACTATATGATGTAAATATGAGGCAAAAATTCAAACGGGGGCATTTTTGCCCCATATCTTGAATTTTAGGGATATGAATGGACCATTAGGCTTGTTCGACTTGATCGGTGTGTGACATCAAAGTACCGCAAGAGTTATAGAGAGCAGATGACTCTGCATGCTTTTGAATCGCTCTTGCAGGAATTTGATGTCATACACTGATGATGATCTGCTTCAAAATCCAACACGCCTATGGCCAATGGTTCAACGCGCCAAATGGTTCACCCAATTCATTCAAAACGTGCATTAAGAAATTAAATGCCACTGTGTGTTGCTCGGAGATGAACAGTTCAGCAAAACAGACAACATTGTGTCTAAAATAACACACTATTAACTTCTTACTTACCCTATAACCCTGTTGTATAAGATCAGTATCGCATTTGCACTCGTGTGATATTGCACTTATTGCTCGTGTGATATTGCTCAACTATATGATGTAAATATGAGACAAAAACTCAAACAGGGGCATTTTTGCCCCATATCTTGAATTTTAGGGAAATTCTAACTATGTTCTCTAGGCTCCATCACACAGTGAGCTGTTGCTATGCCTCATATTTGTCATCAATCAACTGTATGAAATGTCAGATGACCCACATAGGTCTGGGGCGGGGCAAGTGCGTTAAATGTGTTAAAAATTTTAACGCGTTCTTTTTCACCATAATTTCTTTTTTTTTACTTTATTTAGTTTTTTAATATGACATTTGTTTTTCCAGAACAAAGGTCCAAAAAGAAAGATAGTACGGTATACTAGTAGTTATGAATAAACATCTCTGATGCACAAAATAAAGGAGTTCCAAACAGATCACAGCGATAACATCAGCAGGGTGTGAGGAAAAAATTAATAAATAAAACATAAATAAGTAAATACAAAAATACTACAATAACAAGATAATAATATTTAGGTAAATAAATAACCAGCGTAAATAAGTAAAGTTATCACATTCCAAGTGATCTAATACAGGTTTCCATATTTTCCAAAATATATCTAGCTTATCATTGTTAATAAATCGTAACTTCTCAATATGAATAATGCCCGCTAGTTCACTCAGCAACACATCGAAAGTTGGAACAATGTCAAGTTTCCACCTCTGAAGAATCAATCTCTTTGCAAGAACCATAAATAAAGAAATACACTGTCTTTCATATGTACTAAAAGAAGGTACAGATATTACCCCAAAATGGCAATCATTGAATCTGGATTGAATCTTTTTTATACACTTTTGAAAGCAGGTCAAAAATATCAGTCCAGTACTTGTGAAGGTTACAACATGTCCAAAATGAATGTAGAAGTGTACCCTCCGCAACCTTGCATTTATTGCAAACCAGTGACACTTCAGGGAAAATCTTGTGCAATTTAGTTTTGCACATGTATACTCTGTGTAGAGATTTGAAATAGATTTGAAAAAATTAAGTTGTGTCTAGTGTTAATTGAACAATTATGTATATTCTGTAGGCATTCCTCCCATTGCGCATCCTCAATAGTGAAACCTATCCTCCTCCCATGCTTTCCTAATTGAAGTTGTGTCACTATCCACCAGATCAGTTAATACATTATAGAAATATGACACTGCTTTTGAGTTTCCGGCTTTAAATCGGTTTATTTCCTCTAATATTCCATGCTTTTTTAGTGTTCAAAATCAGGAATTTTTTTTCTGACATAGTCTCTGATTTGCAGATATCTAAAAAGGTGAGAATTTGGTAACCCGAACTTTGATTGGAGCTCTTTAAAAGACAAGAAATGCCCATTCATATAAAGTGTGCCGACACAGCCTATTGCCTTCTGTTTAAGAGCGGGAATGAAGGAGTGATTCATACATATGGGGCTATCAAGATATACATTAGGAGCTTTAATATATATTTTAATTTGTTTCCAAATTTTTAAAGACTGGCCTATAACAAAATGATTATTACAGATAAGCTTACTAACCTTTCCTGGACTATTGCATAGTGCCTGCAGTGAAGAATTAGAGCAAAGGGCTTGTTCAATTCTACGCCATTCAGGTTGTTCACAGGTTCCTTCTGATGGATCATCATTCCAGCAAGAGAATATAATCAAGTGTGTTGCCTAATAATATGCTTTAAAGAAAGGTATTCCTTACATCGTTAAAGTCCTGCCGCTTCTTCATCGTTCCCAACGTCAAGTCTGGATAGATCTGCACACTGTCACCTTAAAAACGAAGAGGAGCCTTCTGTCTTGCTAGGCGTAACACGAGCTCTTTCACTTGGAGATGGTGCAGTCTAGCAATAATACACTCTTAAAAATAAAGGTGCTTCACGATGCCATGGAAGAACCTTTTTGTCTAAATGGTTCCATAAAGAACCTTTAACATCCGAAGAACCTTTCTGTTTCACAAAAGTTTCTTTGTGGCGAAAAAAGGTTCTTGAGATTATAAAAAGGTAAGAAAGAGATGGTTCTTTAAAGAACCTTTGACTGAATGGTTCTTTGTGGAACTAAAAATGGTTCTTCTATGGCATCGCTTGAAGAACCTTTTGAAGCACCTTTATTTTTAAGAGTGTAGCTCGTCTATTGCCGGCGGCTAGCCTCGCGCTTCTGTGAGCCATGTCGATCTGGATCGGTTTATCTAAGTTATCATGTCCAAGCAACTCTGGAAGCAATGAGCTGACAAACTCGGATGGCTTGCCATTTTCTAGCTTCTCTTTGCTCGTCTATTGCCGGCGGCTAGCCTCGCACTTCTGTGAGCCATGTCGATCTGGATCGGTTTATCTAAGTTATCATGTCCAAGCAATTCTGGAAGCAATGAGCTGACAAACTCGGATGGCTTGCCATTTTCTAGCTTCTCTTTGATTCCCATTATATGGATATTATGCCTGTGAGAACGCGATTCCAGATCCTCCAGCTTTGCCTGTATGAGAGCCGTCTCAGCAGCCATCTTTGCATTTAGCCTCTCGAGGGATTCAATACGGCCTCTGTTTCTTCAACTCGAGCAGTCATGTCAGTCAGTGCCGATGACAAATTAGAAAGTACAAGATAGTTCGCCCAATCTTTGATCCACTGTCTGATTCAAAGCACTGATTGCAAACATAAGATCCTTGTTTGTTTTCGGTGTAGATTTAGCCTCAGCTTCACCCGCTATAGCCTCTGTAACTTTTTCACTCTTCTGCTCCTTTCTCCGATTTCTTAACTTTATCTGGCTTCGTCATATTGTGCTGTAGATCTTAATATATTCAGCTCAGCAGCCATCTTTGCATTTAGCCTCTCGAGGGATTCAATACGGCCTCTGTTTCTTCAACTCGAGCAGTCATGTCAGTCAGTGCCGATGACAAATTAGAAAGTACAAGATAGTTCGCCCAATCTTTGATCCACTGTCTGATTCAAAGCACTGATTGCAGACATAAGATCCTTGTTTGTTTTCGGTGTAGATTTAGCCTCAGCTTCACCCGCGATAGCCTCTGTAACTTTTTCACACTCTTCTGCTCCTTTCTCCGATTTCTTAACTTTATCTGGCTTCGTCATATTGTGCTGTAGATAACATAAGATCCTTGTTTGTTTTCGGTGTAGATTTAGCCTCAGCTTCACCCGCTATAGCCTCTGTAACTTTTTCACTCTTCTGCTCCTTTCTCCGATTTCTTAACTTTATCTGGCTTCGTCATATTGTGCTGTAGATCTTAATATATTCAGCTACAAAGCACAGTTTATTAATCGGATTTATTTAGGACATTTTTTAAGTATTGAAGCGGAGCCAAGAAACACGTCTATTCCATGCGCGTACAAACCGGAAGCCCTTTTCACCATAATTAATTAATCTAATTAACGTTTTTCTGGGATGAAAAAAAGAATACATACATAGACTAATTGAAATGCGGTACACAGCTTTCAATACAATCATATGCTCTCGCAGGCCACATAAAATGATGTGGCGGGCTGGAATAGACCCCGCAGGCCTCGAGTTTGACACATGTGCCCTAAATGAATGGTTATTGTCATGGTGTAAAGAACAGAAACTGTTCATTGTTAAATACACAAGCAAACGAGGACACTAACAACACACACCTGAACAGAATGACAAAATCAAATCAACAGAAAAAAGGTGCTAACTGAAAGTCCAAACTAACATAAACGGTGACAGTAATGCTTGTCAAGTCAAGTCAAGTCTGCTTTATTGTCAATTCTTCCACATGTACAGCACATACACACAGAGAATTGAAATTGCGTTACTCTCAGACCCTTGGTGCATACAGATAACATAAATACAGATTAAATACAAAATACAAAATACAACTATACAAAATACAACAATAATGTACAGTATGTGGAAAATAATGTGTTTTTTTAACCTTAAACCGCATAAACACATTTCATTACACAAAATAATGTTCTTTTTAACAGCATCATATGACCCCTTTAAAGATGTCTCACCACATTGTTCTTTTTGTAATTTTGAATCTGAAACTCTTACACATTTATTTTGTAATAGTAGTTATTCTAAAGACTTTTGGAAGCAGGTGCCAGTGATGATTTTTAAAGCATTTTACAAAGTAATTAGAATAGACAAAAATCTGTGATCCTCTTTTTGGACTCTAATACTGGCTCCAATATAATTGATAACACATTAAAGATAATTCTTCTTGGGAAGTTTCATATACACAAAGTTAAAGTAATGTCTATTACACCCTCTTTGAGTTTTTTTTGTAACAATCTTAAAATATTTGACGAATCTCAAAATAATATTACTAGAAATAAGAAGTGTATAAAAACACCTTATTCTAAAAGAGATAATTTTTTTAGAATGTAATACTTTTTCATGTATTACGTAGTAAGGTCTGTTCTGTGTATCCACCAATGATGTTTGAAATGTATACATTGTTTAATAAAAGTTTAAACAAAAGTTTAAATATAAGTTTAATACAAAAAAAAGAGAGAAAAAAAAGAAACTACAGGGTGTGTTCTGACACAATAAACAGAGTAAAGTAGGGAGTGTTCTACTGAGTAAATGAAATAATCATAACTAAAGCACAAATGAAAGTGCGTATTTCTGTACATTTTGAAATAAGGTGCATTAACAGTCAATTCACCCTTGATTAATATGAAAATTTTATTAAAAAATTTAAATAAAATATATGCATTTAATCTATTAAATAACAGCAGGAGCAAGTTTTTGGATATTGTCACGTATCAGTGTCATTCACGAAGATGATGATGAAGTCAAACAGTTTTTAATTAATCCACATAGAGGTAACTCCACATACAGGCAGGCTGGTGACACATGACGAGACCAGACAACCACAGACTGGATAGGCAGAACTTAAATAAACAGACTAATGAAGATACTAAACAAGACACACCTGAACCTAATGACATAATCAGACACGAGGGAAAACTAGGTTAAGGAACACGAGGGAAGAAAACAAACCAAAAGTCCATTAAAACGGAGACAAACAGAACAAAAATGTGACAAGATATAGTATGATTAAATTTATTTTAGTGAATAAAGTACCACATTTCAGCTATCATTAGGGTGGTTACACAAAATATTATTTTATAATGTTATTTTATTACCTGCGGACCTCTTGTTCCTCTCATGCTAAGTGTCTTCCGGTTGAGCTGCCGGTTGTGTTTTTTTATTTAGAGGCTTGATGGTTCAAGCCCCCCCTCCGATGCTGCGAGAGACAGCTCTTTCTTTTCGCGAGTGCCGAATGAGAGATTAAACTCGCCCTGAGATGAGCTCTCAAACTCATTCACTTGCGAAGAGGACGAGCTGTCTCTCGCAGCATTGGAGGATGGGCTTGAACCAACAAGCCTCTTAAAAACAACAACAACTTGACCCCAAAGAATTAATTCATTAAAATCTGATCTTGAATCTCCCTTTTCTGTCAAAAATACAAGAAAAGGTAGTATCTTCACAATTATATTCCTTCTTAGAGAAAAATGGTATCTGTGAGGATTTCCAGTTAGGATTTAGACTGTATCATAGTACTGAGACTGCTCTTAATTAGTTACAAATGACCTGCTCTTATCATCTGATCGTGGTTGTATCTCTCTATTAGAGCTACTGGATTTTAGCGCCGTGTTTGACACTTTTGACCACAACATTCTTTTGAATAGACTAGAAAACTTTGTTGGCATTAATGGAAGTGCATTAACATGGTTCAAATCGTACTTATCTGACCGCCATCAATTCATAGCAGTGAATAAAGAGGTATCATATCGATCACAAGTGCAGTATGGAGTACCTCAAGGCTCAGTACTAGGACCGTTACTTTTCACGCTTTACATGTTACCCTTGGGAGATATCATCAGGAAACATGGTGTTAGCTTTCACTGTTATGCTGATGATACTCAGCTCTATATTTCTTCGCGGCCTGGCGAAACATACCAATTTTCAAAACTAACAGAATGCATAGTTGATTAAAAAAACTTGATGACTTGTAATTTCTTACTGTTAAATGGTGTTATTACAGGACCAAAAACCTCAGCATGTAATAACCTAGAACACTGTCTAACACTTAATGGCTGCTGTCAATTCTTCGTCATCAGTTAGGAAACTAGGTGTGCAAAAAAAAAAAAAAGAGGTGCAGTAGAAAAGGTGCAGATAGTACGCAGGTCAGTAGGATTGCAATGCCTTCTATGTGTAATTACCAAACCGAAACGAAAAACTTGACAGAAAGATAATAGGAGTACAGTTCAGGACTTTTTAGTATGTTCTTTTCATCTTCTTTTCTTTTTTTTTGTAAAACTGAAATGCAAAATTACAAATATCTTGTTACAAAATGTTAACATATAGCAACATATAGCTCTACTTAATATTACTAATCTTAACAAATGCTATTGCCATAAAGCACTTTATTCTTTAGATCAAACCTATGAATTCAAGATTACATACAAATATATATCTGTATAAACACTGGAGAGCCTTTGCTTTGTTTGTTACCTTTTGCAAAGTACGACATGTGAAGGAAACAGTGAGAGGATTCATTTCTGGCTAACAGCATGGAGACAATCTAGAATACTGCAGTCATTTACTGGTTGACTTTTAACCTAAGAGTCACATGACCAGAACCAACCACTGAGAAGTGTCTTTTTTGTCCTTGCATCAAGCTTTCACAAGGTGGTGCTGAATAAAAAATAAAACCTTATATATATATATATATATATATATATATATATATATATATATATATATAAAACTCCGCAAAAGCTGGTTCTGAACTTCCCGATTCATAACAGTGGCTGAAGCTTCATTACAGATGCTACAGATGAACAAGTATTTTGCTGCTTATTTTCTTTCTATGTGGGTAACTGGGTATCATGCTCCTAAAAGCTTTGAAGATGGTTTTGATGTCGTTTGGGAAAATGAATAATGAACTATCCGAATCTTGAATTGATTGAATCAGAACTAGTTGGATCATGGCTATCCAGTCCATTTTTTATGTCCTTCACTCGCAAACTTCCCTCCATCTCGTTCACTCAGATGTACGTCATTGATTACGTTGCATGAGTGCCCACTACTGAACTGGAACGTCCTAAGCCCTTGGTAAACAATAAACCAACTCCATAGTGGATTCTAAGTGATTTAGAATCCACTATGGAGTTGGTTTATTGTTTACATTTTTCCCTGCACAAATTTGTTTGGTGCAGCATTCTATATGAAAAGTTCATTTATTTCAGTAATTCAACTGTGATTGACAGTAATTGTGAAACTGGTGTATTAAATAAATTCAATGCACACAGACTGAAGTAGTTTACGTCTATGGTTCTTTAACAGCAACTTGACCCCAAAGAATTAATTCATTAAAATCTGATCTTGAATCTCCCTTTTCTGTCAAAAATACAAGAAAAGGTAGTATCTTCAGAATTATATTCCTTCTTAGAGAAAAATGGTATCTGTGAGGATTTCCAGTTAGGATTTAGACTGTATCATAGTACTGAGACTGCTCTTAATTAGTTACAAATGACCTGCTCTTATCATCTGATCGTGGTTGTATCTCTCTATTAGAGATTTATTGAGATGCACCTGTATGATTGTTTTTGTTTTGTGAATTGTTTTGTTACTTGTTAAAGAATTGATTTATTACTTTGTGCAATAAGAAAGGAGGGCAAATTGGAATAATACCTCAACGCAACTCAAATTGGTTTATCGTTGTTTGTTTTATGGTTGTCTTCGACTCAAAAGGGTTCACTTTTAAATAAAATAAACGTTTAAATAAATGTATAAGTTGGCACCCCAGGACCAGTCAGTCCGCTACAATATATTTTAATCTCACACTGTGTAGAGATGAATGAGAAAACCTGACTTTACTCATTGACTTATTAAATGCTGCTGTTGTTAAAGCTAACAAAGAAAGACATCAAGTAACAATAATGAATTAAGATTCTATAAGAATCATAAGAAATCTGCATGTTAACATACAGATATGACAAATATGGCTGAAATGTCATTAACCTCAGAAAGCTGCTGCAGTCTCTGCATGTACAATAAGCTGAAAGATGTTGGAAGAGAGAGAGGCAAAGCTGCAGAAAGCTGAAGTCGTATCCGCCTGACATCTGTTGATCATTTCAAGCACAGAGCTCCAGCAGCGTCCCATCATGCAGCTCTTCTCTGTGCTTTCTGCTGCTCATCTGTAGGTCAGATCTGTGACCGGTGTCCTCCTCTGTGGAGTAAACGCCCGAGTCTCCGCTGCAGTGTCGGCTGTGTGTGCTGGAGTCCTGTTCCTCAGCGTTTGAGTGCTCATCCACCGCCACAGCGTCCAGCTCAGCACTGACCATGACCAGCAGCTCACACACAGACTCTGGAGACTCCGGAGCCAGCAGCTGCGGCTTCTCGGAGTCACTTAACCACAGCTGGAGAGACAGACAGAACATGTATTTAAATGATAGGGTGACCCCTTAAGGAACAGAAGAACACAGAATTGTAGATGGTTTTAAAAAGGGAAATCTGTTATAACACTTGTCACTCTTTATGACATAGACCTTTGTTCATTCGATACGTCTGTGATGTTTTCTCCATTAATAATTGTGTGGAATCACTATGAAAGGTTAATGTGGCCTGAAATGTTCAGCATTTGTAGATGATTTTACGTACCGTGTACCTTCAAATAATTTGTTTTCTTTTTTTGTCTTCAAAAAGAAAGAAAAAAACAAAGCAACTGTCCATTTATCACTTATTCGATCCTTCTCATGAACATAAAAACCTAATGTTTTTTCATAATCTTTTTTGTTTTTAATTTTTTTAATGATCTATTTGGTGCATTAGAGTAAAGTGTGATGAAAAAAATTATATATATAAGCAATATCACACGAGTAGACGTGAGATATGGTCTCGGCACGGCTGTGATTTGGCTGTAGGCACGAAGCCGCAGGTAATCACAGCGTGCTGATATACAGCCATATCTCACGTCTACTCGTGTGATATTGCGTTTATACAACAGTTCGACGGCATGAGTGTGTAAATACAGGGGCGGATTAAGGTGGTCAGGGGCCCCTAGGCTGCTCTTTGTGTGAAGCCCCCCTTAATCATCTTAATCATTATGCTTTACTGGAGAAATGTATTTAATGCCATACATGGTCCACACGCAAATAGTAAGGTGAACTTACACACACATTTTCACACAATTTCACTATATAAATTCTTATAAAAGCTACAAATGCTATTCTGTCAAGAGCAGGGAGTAATTTTCTCCTCGTCTTTTGTCGTTTGATCATCATTAATGCTGACACTTAACTCAAGAGACGAGATGAGACGAGATTTTTACACATTTAAAAAAAAAAAAAATCCAATGATCAAATACATGACTGGAAAAATAGTCTGCAGGTGCATTTTGAATTTTTTTTAACTAATCATCTTGTAATAAATGTCATTTCGGTTCTACTTGCCGAGTATGAATTATCATATGGAGTAAAAGACAACAACACTCAAGCACTGTAAAAGGTTTTGCCACAAACTCAACTGACTGGCTTATCTCCTGTATGATTTCATGTGAGTCTCTTCAGACCTTAGAACTGCACATGAATTATGAGCTTCTAGAACGTTTGACCTCCTAACTGAACTCCTTTTCACAAATTGAACATACAAATAAAAACTGTATAAATAAAAAATATACAACAGAGTTTTCTTAGTCTTATTAAGTGCAAACAATTAAGTGCAGCCATAATCAAAGTATTGTACTCTCAATATTCAAAGTGCAAATAGAGACCAAATTTTTCAAGCATGATGCAGAACTATAGACAGCTACACAACCTATTATAGCCTACATACTAATAACAGCCTAGATGTGTTATGTAGCCTAATTTGCGCACTTCAGGGAGTCGCTCTCAAAACGCGGGTATTAAAATCTCTCACACACACACACACACTCTCTCTCTCTCACACACACACATTAAAATTGCTTTTAAATGCGCGTGCACGTTTTACCTTTGGTTTTCGATTTAACAATCAGGCGAACGCTCTGTGAATATTTAATAAACAACAACAGCCATCATAAAAGTTGCTAGGCAATTCAGTCAAAAGTACAAAGGCAGCGCTCTGATATACAGCATTGAAGTTACATAAACATGATGAGATTTTGCCAAAACTATTAGCTCTGGAACAAATAATAGATTAATGAGACCTAAGACTGCCCATTAGATTTACCCAAAACTAATTATATATCATATTTAACCACTATAGAGACACCAGAGCCAGCGTCAAATTCCAGAAGATCTGGCCGAGGTGAGGCGCTCTCTCCGCGGGTTCCAAATAGAGACCAAATTTTTCAAGCATGATGCAGAACTATAGACAGCTACACAACCTATTATAGCCTACATACTAATAACAGCCTAGATGTGTTATGTAGCCTAATTTGCGCACTTCAGGGAGTCGCTCTCAAAACGCGGGTATTAAAATCGCTTTTAAATGCGCGTGCACGTTTTACCTTTGGTTTTCGATTTAACAATCAGGCGAACGCTCTGTGAATATTTAATAAACAACAACAGCCATCATAAAAGTTGCTAGGCAATTCAGTCAAAAGTACAAAGGCAGCGCTCTGATATACAGCATTGAAGTTACATAAACATGATGAGATTTTGCCAAAACTATTAGCTCTGGAACAAATAATAGATTAATGAGACCTAAGACTGCCCATTAGATTTACCCAAAACTAATTATATATCATATTTAACCACTATAGAGACACCAGAGCCAGCGTCAAATTCCAGAAGATCTGGCCGAGGTGAGGCGCTCTCTCCGCGGGTTCATGAGCGCTGAATTGCCCGCTGACGTCCTGGAGCTCAAAAGCTAATTTTCAAATAGACGTTATTCTTTATTAACAAACCGCATACAAGTCAAAACAAGAACAAATGCTCTTAAAACTATACTCCGTGACACAAAACAGTATTATTTTTATAATTACAGTGGATTTGGGCGTCCGCCATGGTGAAGGAGTTTTTACATCTTATTCATTTAATTTGACCAAGTTTGTTTGAAGTTCTACCCATAAACTTGGTTATACTTTGGATCTGGTTTTATCTCTAGGTGTTCCAATTTTTAATGTGGATATTGTGAATACTTGTTTTGTTAAACTGTGATACGACAGGTTGAAAGACACTATGATTAAATATTAAAAGGCAGTAAAAGCTGCAATGGTAAAATATTTATTGGATCTTATTAACAGTAATCCTAGTAATCCTAAATCATTATTTAAGATGATACACTCAGTTTGAAATCCTAGCACAACTACAGGCTTTGATATTACTCAGTCAAAATGTGAAAAGCTTTTATTGTTTTTCATAAACAAAATTGAGGTTCTCAGAGCTAGCACTTCATCTCCTGACATTATTCTTGATTATATTTCCCCACCTCCGTCAGAACATGATGTGAGCGAGTTTGAACCGATATCATTATCCAGTTTGGTGGATTTAGTCTGCCATATGAAGCCTACACAGCGCCCAACTCCGTACAGAATCAGCCCTTCTCCAAGTGTCTAATGATCTGTTCCTGGCCACCGATTCAGGAAAGTGTGTAATTTTGGTTTTAATTGATCGGAATTTAACACTATAGGACACAATATTCTTTTGGAGTGTTTAAAGGGGTCACCGTATGCACATTTTTCACAAGTTGATATGATTCTTTAGGGTCTTAATGAAAAGTCTATAACATACTTTGGTTAAATATTCTCAATGGTAGTGTAAAAAACACCCTTTTTACCTGGTCAAAACCAGCTCTGTTCACAGCGACCCATTTCAGTGCATGTCTCTTTAAATGCTAATGAGCTCTGCTCACCCTGCCCTGTTCTCATGAGACTGTAAACTTTAGCCGCATTTAGCCACGGAAGTTGCAAACTAGCACATCATTAGGAAAGGCGATTTGCATTTGAAAGATTCATTAAAAAAATCTTACACACTTACTACTTCTGTAGGTGAAGCTGGATCACGCACGAGTCGCACGAACAAACACATTTAGGTAGATCGGGGGCGCATTCCCTTCAAAAACAAGCATAATACTCTGCGTCTTCACTGGCTCAGATGTCAGAAGTAAATGACGACTACTACTGTATGTTCATTATTACAGCCAACAACAGAACACCTCAATCGCTTTGGAGACACTCAGTACGTTTACATGAACAGCAATATTTCAATTTTAATATGATCAAGACAAAACTCTGATTAAGAATCTGCCATGTAAACAGAGATTTTTGATTATCTTAATCCGGGTAAAGTTATACTCGAAGTAAACACAAATCGAATTAAGACGTGGAGTATTCCTATTTTAGTCGCATTATCAAAGTGCAGTATAGACATGTACACACCTTAATCACACTATTACCAGTGTTTACTTTTTGCCGCATTTTGCGACAGGATACACGTGGCAGTGGTCAGTTTCACGGCAAACAAAAGAGCATGGCTTCAACAATGCCGTCATCTGTAAGCATGCATAGCATGACAAATAATTAACTGCACTTTCATAAAATTAAAAATTAAACACCTAAAACTGTATATGGCATCATAATGAAGACGAACTATATGCGTGTTATACGTGAAATTCCAGAGGGGACGTCGAATGGCATCGTGTGGGGATGTAATGACGTGCCATTATTCGATCTATGCACTATAAAGGAATATTCTAAAAGCAACTTATGTAAACACCTTAATCATAATATTGTCTTATTTAGAATAAGGTAAATAATTAGATTACTGATGTCCATGTAAATGTAGACAATCATGTCTACCCCTGCTCGACGCTGGAGCAGGGGTAGACACTGCCAACACACATTTATGTTCAAATAACATGTAAAAGTGAATTTTGTATCCGATGACCCTTTTAAGACTGTGGGCAGGGATACAAAGAAATGCTCTTGCCAAGGAAATTAATTGGTTTGCCTTCTATATTTCTGGGAGAACTTTTTCTGTGGAATAAGGACATTTTCTTATTCTTCTGCTATAACGAAATGTGGGGTCCTTCAAGGATCTATATTGGGTGCAGTATTATTGAACATCTACATGCTGCCTCTGGTTGATATTTGCCAGATTTTGATAGGGATGTAACGATTAACTGCGAGCCGGTTGAAAATCGATTACAATCGATTTGAGATGCTAAACAAATCGCAATTTATTTAGGGGTAAGAGTTTATATGAATGCATGTCTGAGGGGAACTTACTTTAGAAAAGTTTAGATGGTATTTTTTTTTATTAATCTTGCCTCTGTATAATGCATATTAAAGTTCATAAGTGCAGCGCTGCTTTGTTTACAGCGGAAACCAAGGAAAGGGTTTAAGCGCCACCTGCTGGCAGAGAGTGAATATGCGTCTCATTCAGCTCCTCTGCTGTTTTTTATTTATTATTAAAAACTGCTCATGTTGCATGTATGCAGTATCTTTGTTTGGATCGTGATTAAAATGCAGTGGTTGCCTTTAATTTTAAATGGAAAGAGCACAGACAAAGTCTTATTTTGTTTATATGAAGAGATTTATTTTATTTGTGTTACTTATTTATTTGGGGTTTGTTTTAAAATTTCAATTTAGTTGTTTTATTTACATTTACATTATATTTAAAATTTAGTCATTTAGCAGACGCTTTTATCCAAAGCGATTTACAAATGAGGACAATAGAAGCAATCAAAACCAACAAAAAAGCAATAATATGCAAGTGCTATATTAGTATATTATTATAGTGTTATATTTCAATTTCACTAAGAAACATGCAGCATTTTGTCCAAGCAATAATAAAAGGACACATTTAATTTATAATTTATCTTATATCTCATTTTGTAAAAATTAAATTAAAATCGTGAATCGAATCGAAAAATCTAAATCGTGAATCGAATCGTGCGCTGAGTGAATCGTTACATCCCTAGATTTTGACAATGTAAATTAGTCATCTCTATGCTGATGACACTCACCTTTATCTCCCTTTAAAGGTGGGGGACAGATTTGCTCTACAATCCCTCTTTAGTTGTTTTAAAGGTGACATATCATGAAAATCTGACTTTTCCAGGTTTTAAGTGCTATAATCGGGTCCCCGGTGCAACCAACCAAGGAAACGTGAAAAAGATGAACCCAGTAACTTTGTTTTGGTAAGCCTTTTTCTGCAAGCACGAGCACAGAACACTGTTTAGAGTCCCAGCCTCAGAGGAGACGACAGAGCAGTGCATTTATTGATTTATTTACTGTATATTGCTGCTGCCACACAGATCTAAAATACACATGCGATTTATTTCCCAGCTGTTTACCTTCACAGACATAACCTACTGTTTTTGTAACTCGTGTGTGTTTTTAACGTAAGCTTGTGTGTGAATGAGAGCTTAGTTTAGTACTCATGCTGTGACAGCCGCTTTCTGTGCGTGTGCTTCGGATGTGTGCGCTCAGAAAACCCTATATCAGAAGTTTAAACTCATATGCTTTCAAACGCATGATTTCAGCATGATAAACATGATAATCAGAACCAAAACAGATGTTTTCAGCAAGTACGAGCTGTAAGGGCGCAGCTCTTTTCTGGAAAAGGGGGCGGGGCGCAGCAGCTCATTTGCATTTAAAGAGACAGGCCCGAAAAACATCTAATTTCTGCTTCCACTCAAAATATGCATTTTCAAAATGATATAATAAATGATCTGTGGAGTATTTTGAGCGGAAACTTCACAGACACATTCTGGGGACACCAGAGACGTATATTACATATTGTAAAAAGGGGCATAATAGGTCTCCTTTAATGATAATAAGGAGTGGATGGCAGCCAGTTTTCTTCACCTGAATGAGTCAAAGTCTAAAGTGATAGTGTTTGGCCCTCCGAGTTTATCCAAACCTTTAACTAATCAAGTAGGCCTCTTCTGTGGTTCTTAATCCTGGTCCTGGGGACCCCCACTCTGCACATTTTGTACGTCTTTTTTGACACACTCAGTTCAGTTCATGGAGCTCTTTCCAAATGAGCTGATGATCTGAATCAGTTGTGTTAAATAAGGGGGAGACACAATGTGCAGAGAGAGAGGCATCCAGGATTAAGAACCACTGGGCCTCTTTAATCCCAAGGTACACAATCAAGCAAAGAGTCTTGGTGTTATTTTTTTATTTGTGCTATCATTATTCATTTCTTTATTTGTTCTTATTTTATTACTGACTGCTTACTTGTCATTTTTTATTCAATTCAAAGTTTGAAATCAAGCTATCTCGTGCTACTGCACCAAAATTACCCCACTGTAAAATAAAAAATACACTGAGTGAGCAAAAATTTGTGAGATAGCTAGTTATAATTGTAATTAAATAATGTTTACATATGTATAAAAGCCTACATTAAAATCTCTCACATAAATTTGTCTCTTCAATAGAAATTAGCCTACTGATTGCCACCATTGATGAACACATTTTTAAAATAATATTAAAAATATCTGTATGACATTATATTCTGCAGTTCTTCCCTGTTGTCCCCAATATCTATACTTTTCAAATTATCATATCGAAGTTAGAAATTAAAATATTGTGACAGAATTAATGTTGTAGGATGCCACAAGTTTGTTAAAATTTCCAAAGGGTGCCGCGACTAAAAAAAGGTTGGGAAACACTGCTCTAGGCCATTAAGATCTGTACAAAGGTTTCAGTTAAATCTTGGTTAAAATCAAAAGGCCTCCTCTGCTGCAGCTTCATGCTTAACTCTTCACATTAGATATTGTGCCACTCTTGATGCATTTAAATCTCATTTAAAGACTCATTTTTTACACTTGCATTTGACTCTACTTAATTTTGTATAATTTTGTATTCATTTTATAATCCTAGATTGTATGAATGTGTTAGGTCTTGGTATGTAAAGCGAACATGTGCTATATAAATAAATGTGATTGATTGATTAAAAATGCACTTAACTGCATTTTACAGCGAGGATAAACTTTTGATATATGACTAGAAGGGCCAGGAGAGCCCAGTTAAAGAAAAAAAAAAACACTTGGAACAACAGAGAACCAGCTGAGACAAAGAGCTAGATGAGAAATGACTTAAGATAGAGGAAACTAACCCTAATCCTACTATATGCAGCAATAATGAGTCAGGAGACCATACATCTTACTGTACAAGTAAAATATATGATTCATTCAGAACAGCTCTCTACACCATCTTCTGTCTTTATTCCTGAAGACAGCTGATAAATGTATTTGGATAAACAGTTCATCTACGCATAACTACTAAAATGTATAAATTGACCTGAGATGCATCAAATGTATTTAAAACCTTATGATATATATAATTTTGGAGCAGGTAACAGTATAAATATTCTGTACCTCCTGAATGTGATCCGGGAGTTGAATGGCTGGGCAGAAGGTGTTCTTGAGGAGCGTGAACATCTTGTAAAAGCAGAAGTTCAGCAGCACCAGCAGGAAGCACAGCAGCAGAGAAATCAGGAAGTACAGGAATATCTGCCAGTACGGCATCTGACCTGAAATCACACACAGCGTTCAGTCGTAATGTCACTGTAAGCCACACACTCATTCGTCTGACAGAAGATTCTAACATCATCCATACATGTAGGCTATAAATGATCATAAATGTGGATGAATATCCATGTCAATTATTTAAAAAAGAACTCACTGGTATGAGTTATACATTTATTAAATGAATCATTTGCCCAAAACGGTAGCTTTTACTAGGTACAGTGCCAGATATTTGAGGTTAAGTTGCGTCACTGTTTTTTCTTTCTGTGGCTGCGTTACACATATTTTCTTCAATCTGACATGATTGACTTGTGTGTGTGACGGAGCTGCTGACCTTCAGTGCGTGTGCAGGGTGTGTCGCTGAAGATGCTGCTCTTGTTATGGGAGCCATCACGGCTCTGAACTCTCACACAGTACCACGTCTGTCTGTCCAGCTCAGTCAGAATCACCAGATTGTTCTTCGTCTCCAGGAATTTAGCCTTCTGCAGGGACAGTCAGAGCAAGAAATGATCTCACTCAGCAGTGCCATCTATACAGTAATGCTGCATTGAAAACACACCAGTCATGGCCGTAAAATAAGAAGGTCCGTTAACACGACTGAACGCATCAGGTATTCTGAAATAATGAACTAGGTTATACTTTCAATGCACTTAATATTTCAGCCTAGATTAAGAATGTTGATCAGCATACACTTTAACTGATGTGAACATACTTTGTTTTGAAATCATTCACCAATGTGATGAGGAAACACTCAAACTCTCTGATGATTAAGCATCATTTGATGAGCAGTATCAGTGTCTATTTATGAAACACAAACCTGCAGACTAGTGTGAGAGTTCCCCTCTGAATGTGCTGTGAGAAGCCGACACTTCATTTACTTTATACACACTTACTGAAATGGGTGAATATCTAAATAATAATGATCATCATTATACCTATTATTATGAGTAAACAAAAATACAACTACAATTTAAGTAGTTAAATGTAATATTAAGAAACTATTTCTTCTTTGTTTTACATTTTTCAAAGTCCCAAAAGTTTATTTAAAACTTAAAAAAAGAATAGTTCCCACATGTTCACAGACTATTGGAGCCCAGAGTGTGTCACAATAGTTTTAACTATGAACATTTTGAGAGGAACGAATCTGGTTTGAGATCAGAAACCACCATCTTTCTACAGGATGTGGTCACGCTACTTGGCAGCATTTCTGAGACTGAAACTGAAGATGACTGAAGTGCTTTGTGTTCACAGCTTGTCCTCAGCAGACACCACATTCAGACAGTATCCACACGCAGCCGCTGCTGAAACCCATACGAGAGCTTTTGGCGCGAGTGTGCACAGATACCTGAGGCTCTGCAGAGCGCCTCCAGTACTGGATGAGGTAGCTCAACCTGTCGTTCAGCAAAGTTTTCATGGACTGGTTAGTGCTGCTCAGAGGGTCGGTGATGATGATCTCTAGATCTCCTTTAATCGAGCTCAGCTTTAAGCTGGAGGGAGGACCTAAAGCAGCTGAGAGCAGAAGAAAATAGCCGGGGTCAGCATAGCAGAATCAAACGCCAGGAACAGACAGACAGACAGACAGACTACTGACAGAGAGAATGACAGACAGACAACTGACACACAGACAGAAAACTAACAGACAGACAGAGAGACTGACAGACAGAGAGACAGGCAGACAGACAGACTACCGACAAACAGAGACTACTGACAGAGAGGCTGACAGACATACAGCCTACTGACAGACAGAGAGACGTTGATGGCTGCCTCCGTGGCGTGCTCCGCAGTTGTTTTTATGGTTTTGTTCGTTTGTCCTGTCTTTAGTTATATCCCTGTAATCAGTTTCACCAGAGACAAATGGCTGGACATTCGGACGTACACACCACCCAATATTTCACCGGTTTTCGATTATTCTGATGTTTTGCTGGACATTGTAGTCGGGGGAGCTGCGGCGCTGATCAAACGCCTCAGGATGTGCAGACGGGGGAAGTGAGCCGGCGTGCTTGTGAAGCTCAGGCAGCGCGGATTCAGAACGCCGTTGCCTAGCATCCATCTGACAAACCTCCGCTCTCAACCCAACAAAACGTACGAACTCCTTCTGTTCTCCCGGACAAATAAGGATTTTTCTAACTCTGCTGCTCTGTGTTTCACGGAAACCTGGATGAAAGACGCCACTCCGGACAGCACGTTGAGTCTCCCGGGCTTTCAGCTGTTCAGAGCGGATCGCGACGCAGAATCAACGGGGAAATCACGCAGCGGCGGGACATGCTGTTACATCAATGAGAGGTGGTGTACAGATGTAACGGTGTTAAAGAAGATGTGCGGTTCAGATCTAGAAGTGTTCTTTACTAACTGTAAGCCCGTTCATTCTCGTCAGTGTTTACATTCCTCTGCAAGCACACGTGAGCTCCGCTTTACAGAAACTCGCTGATCAGATCACAGAGACAGAACAACAACACCCGGACTCTGTTTTAATAATTGTCGGGGACTTTAATAAAGCCAATCTCTCCCGTGAACTACCAAAATACAGACAGCACATCACATGTCCCACCAAAGACAGTAATATATTGGATCACTGTTACACCACAATAAAGAATGCATATCACTCTGT
>NW_015505825.1:1898125-1903028 GCF_001515645.1 Sinocyclocheilus grahami
CCTCAGGCCATCCATCTCATGAACACTTAACAATAACTGTGTAACACACACTATTTATTCACTCATACACTTATTTATCTAACACTCATACTCAGTCTACATTTCAATTTGCACATAATATACCTGTACATACAACTGTCTATTGTTCTATACCTGTACATACAATTGCGATCTGTGTATTTTTATTCCTTATTTACTTGTTCTATTTTTAATTTTTAATTTATTTTTATTTTTTATTATGTGTTTTTTTGTTCTGTCACTGTCATTCTGTTACACTGTGGAAGCTTCTGTCACGAAAACAAATTCCTCGTATGTGTAAACATACCTGACAATAAAGCTCATTCTGATTCTGATTCTGATAGACAAACAGACTACTGACAGACAGACAGACAGACTACTAACAGACATACAGATAGACAGAAAGACAGACAGACTACTGACAGACAGACAGAAAGAAAGACAGACAGACTACTGACAGACATAAAGACAGACTACTGACAGACAGAAAGACAGACTACTGACAGACAGACAGAAAGAAAGACAGACAGACTACTGACAGACAGACAGAAAGAAAGACAGACAGACTACTGACAGACAGACAGAAAGAAAGACAGACAGACTACTGACAGACATAAAGACAGACTACTGACAGACAGAAAGACAGAAAGACAGACTGACTACTGACAGACAGACAGCTCACCGTGTTCATCAGGACAGAAACTGATCTGGACCCAGCCGGAAGACTGCTGTGACGTGTTGGCCCACACACGCAGCAGAAAAGAGATTTTGTAATGTATAGCTCCAGTGAAATCACAGCGATGCTCCAAAACACTGACACACACCGATGTCCAGTACTTCTCATTACTGGCCTTCCGGGACCGAAACTCCCTGTTGGAGGAAAGGACGACGTGAGTGCACTTGATCTGTCAGTAAAGCAGTGCTTCCTGAGCCTGTTGCTGGAGCCCCAGTGCTGTCTCCATCAAACACACCTGATTCAGCTCATCAGCAGACACTGAAACCAGTCTGTCAGATAAAGTAGACGTGTTAGATGTGGTTGTGTGGGCTCCAGGAACAGGCTTAAGAACAACAAAACAATCAGTTCAGTTGGTCATCCGATCCTGGACAGCGGAGTACCTCAGGGAAACAACTGAACATCTCTTATTTAGAGTTCACTGCAGCATTAAAATGTCACCCCTCTTTTGGACGTCCCAAGGTTTAGTAGCTTCTGTTTTTGTCAAAACCCTGCCTACATCCCTACTATACAGTAAGGCACACTAATCAGTCATATAGCTTATGACTATATGATTACTTACATCTGTCATTATGATGTTTTGCATATGCATGTGTGATTTGTATAGACTAGGGTGAATATCTGGCTGTCTGAAGATGGACCCTTTGCGTCTCCTTTGACTTCATCGGTGCTTAATAAAGCCTGAGCACATTTAAACACATTTCTCCCTCATTTCTTACAGCTGTAATGCAAAAATGATATCGATTACTATAATAATAATGCTCTTGGTAGTATTCGTTGTACTGTCTTTCATTTATGCTGATTTTCCTTCACTCATTTCTGCATTACAGTAACAGTGAGAATAAAAACAAAACATCTGGACAAAATGCTATAATCAGAAATTTGGAGGAAAAGACTGTTGACATTCCAAAAATGTGTAGACCTAATTTTCTTTATGCTAAATATAATTTAGCAGATATTTTCCTTAGTATTTTGAGATGAAAAATAAACCTGACCTTAAGAAGCATTTACACGATCAGAGACACTGCTATGAGCTGCGGCAATGTTGTGTCACACCTTAGACTGATCATGTGCTCGGCCCCTCAAACTATGTATTACAGAGTGCGTGATGTCTCATGACCTGTACAAACTGTATTTTTTTCCACTTTATCAGCTGATTCAGTCACAAACCCAAATAAGCATGGACACACGGGTCACGTGCATGAAGCAATCACATATGAAGGCTCTTACCGTAGATACTGCGCAGTGAAGGTGACAGTCTGGTTGGCGGCGGTCTCATGAGGCCAGTCCCACCGCAGCACATAACGGGTGTTGAGCGAGTCGACGCTGACGTTCTCAGGACGCCTCAGATCTCTGAATCCTGCCAGACACACAGAGACAGCACACCCACGTATTTATATATGAATAGTCTTTTAATGTGGGCTAGTTACATTTATTTTGGGTTACCAAAACCTGAAGAGTGCCTGCCAGAAGAACTACCAGTGATTTTGAGATTTTGTGAGCCCTGCACCTATGTATTACATTATTTGTAAAGCTACAAACATTCCAGTAAACACTGCTAATAGGGATCAGAAGTGAAAGAAAATAACATTTTAAAGCATCTGTGAAAACAAACCTGAAAACAAAACAAATACAGAGAAATTCTTTGGTGCATTAAGTAGGGCTGGGTTTTGACACAAATTTCACGATTCGATTCTCATTCACAAGCTTGTGATTCGATTATCAATTCGATTCGATTCGATATTGATTATTTTGGATATATATCAGTTACAGTACATGCCAAATTTTCTAAACTTATGCTGAAAAATATACATGAGAGTCCGTTGGTACAACATTACTATAATATTGAAGGTTAAAATTACGTTTTAATACATTTTTACAATAATAAAGTTACATATTAATATTTCTACTTCAATTTGTTTATTTTTTTATTTTTTATATAAACATTTAAATGGTGGCTGTCATAAAAACTTGATGGATTTATTCAAACAAATTAAACATTGAAGAACAGTAAAAATGATAATGAATGTGTTATATCGTGCATATATTAAGCAAAATGCTTAAAAAAAAAAAAGTTTATTTTTCAGCTGACTAATGAGTTTATGGTCACCGAATATGTTTTTCTGAGGTAAATGTGATGTTACGTGACATTGTTTACAAGCCGTTATATTGGCGTCTTAGCGAGACTGAAACACTGATTGAGTGATTACATGAGACAGGGTACGGATTGTAAAGTTGTACTCTTTCTTTTAACTTACCTTCGGATGTTTAGTCATGTTTATTTTGTGCTGAAACAGGTATTAATGTGGAGGAGATGATCAGTTCACGTGCGCCTCGTGCTGCCGCTTTTGTTGAACTGAGGCGCTACAGCGATCTGTCACTCCACATTAAACAGCGCCAAAACAGCATTTATTGTTTAAATACTGCAATACAATGGACAGAATTTGAAATCTGAGACTTTGTCTCATATTAAAAGTACCAAAGCACAATGCTTATTGCGATATATTGGATGGGAGGTGCCCTTCAACGTTCCATCCATTAACTGAAAACAGGCTAGACTAATCGATTCTTGGGATTTAGGAATTGCTCTCGTTCCGCAAAAATGAGAATCGATTAATATTGAGATATTTTTTACCCAGTCCTAGCATTAAGTGACTTATTCATGGGATTGATCGGTAGGCCTAATTAAATAACTAATGCACAGTATATGTTGCCCGTTTTGTTTTTTTTTTAAAGAAAAGAGAACACAATCCAGATGAAAAGACGCAGCGAATGAGAAGAGCTCGTGCCACAGGCATTCCTGTTACAGCACGTCACATACAAATACATCATTCTCCTGACGTCTGAACGTCAAACTGAAAGAAAATGACTATTTGCAGTGAATCTTGATTATTTGAAATGATTTATTTTGGTCTTTTTGAGTGGAAATTCCCCAAACCGGAGGTGCCTCCCATAATCTAAAAACCAGCAGGCTCCCCAGATAGCAAGCACATTCGGGCCGATTCCGGCTGAAATGCGGCACTGTCGGCTCAGTCTCCGCATCGATGCTAACGGGCCAGAGCCGTGCCGACTCTACAAAACATGTCTGGGTAAAAAAGAACAACTTTTTTTTCCACTGAACACAATATATTTTATTTTTAAGAAACATATAGAACATTTTGGAACAGTAAACATGTCAGGCTAAACAATTAAAATAAATGAATGTCTTCTTAATGAAATTAAGTGCAGTCACTTAAGTGAGTCTAAACCTGCAACTCAACAATAATCAGAACATAAATTATTTTCTGTAAAAAAATAAATAAATTGGAGTTTGGAGCGGTGAGGTACGAGGACGTGTGCACATACAGTGGTGTGAAAATGTTTTAGCCCCCGTCCTGTTTTTTTTTGTGCATATTTGTCACTTGAATGATTCAGATAATCAAACAGATATTAATATTACACAAAGATAACCAGAGTAAATACAAAATGCAGTTTTGAAATAATGATAAGGGAAAAAGCGGTCCAAACCTGCCTGGCCCTACGTGAAAAAGTAAAAAATCTAATAACTGGTTGTGCCACGCTTTGCAGCAACAACTGCAATCAAGTGTTTGCGATAACTGGCAATGAGTCTTTCACATCGCTGTGGAGGAATTTTGGCCCACTCTTCTTTGCAGAATTGTTTTAATTCAGCCACATTGGAGGGTTTTCGAGCATGAATGGACTGTTTAAGCATCTCAATTGGATTCAAGTCCGGAGTTTGACTTGGCCACTCCAAAACCTTCATTTAGTTTTTCTTGAGCCATTCAGAGGTGGACTTGCTGGTGTGTTTGGGATCATTGTCCTGCTGCATAACCCAAGTGCGCTTGAGCTTGAGCTCACAAACTGATGGCCGGACATTCTCCTTCAGGATTTTCTGATAGAGTGCAGAATTTCAGCAGTCAGCAGTGGCTTTTGCCTGGGAACGCTCCCATGGATGCCGTTTTTGAACACTGAGCTTAATTGAGGCGAGTGAGGCCTGCAGTTCTTTAGATGTTGTTCTGGGTTCTTTTATGACCTCCTGGATGAGTCGTCGTTGCGCTCTTAGAGTAATTCTGGTTGGCCGGCAACTCCTGGGAAGATTCACCATTGTTCCAAGTTTTCTCCATTTGTGGATAATGGCTCTGACCGTGGTTC
>NW_015505825.1:1903060-1903349 GCF_001515645.1 Sinocyclocheilus grahami
TTCCAGACTGATACATGTCAACTGTTTTGATTCTCATCTGTTCTTGAATTTCTTCAGATCGCGGCATGATGTGTTGCTCTTTAAGCATGCTTCACTTTGTCAGACAGGTTCTGTTTAAGTGATTTCTTGATTCAACAGGTCTGGCAGTAATCAGTGAAATATAACTCAGCTTTCTAAAATAATGTGGTTAATCACAGTTCTTTAGTGATTTAACAGGAGGGGGCAATTAATTTTTCACGTAGGGCCACGTAGGTTTGGACAGCTTTTTTCCCTTAATAAATGAAATCAT
>NW_015505825.1:1905587-1920069 GCF_001515645.1 Sinocyclocheilus grahami
ACAAAATGCAGTTTTTAAATGATTATTTATTTTATTAAGGGAAAAAAGCTGTCCAAACCTGCCTGGCCCTACGTGAAAAAGTAATTGCCCCCTAAATCTAATAACTGGTTGTGCCACGCTTTGCAGCAACAACTGCAATCAAGTGTTTGCGATAACTGGCAATGAGTCTTTCACATCGCTGTGGAGGAATTTTGGCCCACTCTTCTTTGCAGAATTGTTTTAATTCAGCCACATTGGAGGGTTTTCGAGCATGAATGGACTGTTTAAGCATCTCAATTGGATTCAAGTCCGGAGTTTGACTTGGCCACTCCAAAACCTTCATTTAGTTTTTCTTGAGCCATTCAGAGGTGGACTTGCTGGTGTGTTTGGGATCATTGTCCTGCTGCATAACCCAAGTGCGCTTGAGCTTGAGCTCACAAACTGATGGCCGGACATTCTCCTTCAGGATTTTCTGATAGAGTGCAGAATTTCAGCAGTCAGCAGTGGCTTTTGCCTGGGAACGCTCCCATGGATGCCGTTTTTGAACACTGAGCTTAATTGAGGCGAGTGAGGCCTGCAGTTCTTTAGATGTTGTTCTGGGTTCTTTTATGACCTCCTGGATGAGTTGTCGTTGCGCTCTTAGAGTAATTCTGGTTGGCCGGCAACTCCTGGGAAGATTCACCATTGTTCCAAGTTTTCTCCATTTGTGGATAATGGCTCTGACCGTGGTTTGCTGGAGTCCCAAAGCCTTAGAAATGGCTTTATAACCCGTTCCAGACTGATACATGTCAACTGTTTTGTTTCTCATCTGTTCTTGAATTTCTTTAGATCGCGGCATGATGTGTTGCTCTTTAAGCATGCTTCACTTTGTCAGACAGGTTCTGTTTAAGTGATTTCTTGATTCAACAGGTCTGGCAGTAATCAGTGAAATATAACTCAGCTTTCTAAAATAATGTGGTTAATCACAGTTCTTTAGTGATTTAACAGGAGGGGGCAATTAATTTTTCACGTAGGGCCAGGTAGGTTTGGACAGCTTTTTTCCCTTAATAAATGAAATCATCATTTAAAAACTGCATTTTGTATTTACTTGCATTGTCTTCATGCAATATTAAAATTTGTTTGATGATCTGAATCTTTTAAAGTGACAAATATGCAAAAAATAAAAAACAGGAAGGGGGCAAAAACCTTTTCACGTCACTATATATAAGGAGAGAGAAAGCGTGAGTGTGTTACACACACACACACACACAGTCTCTCTCTGTACAACACTCAAACAGTGGCAAAGTTTGTTTTTTAAATGTTGTGATATTGAACAGATGTAAACAATGGCAGGAGGCTTAAAAGTATAGATGTGATTCCAGCTCATTTTAATTACAGTCCTAAATCGCAGAAACGCAGTACTTTAGTCTGCTATTCCTCGCTCTGTGAAGTAACGTGAGGGAGGAAACTAGTTGATGTTAGCTAGTTAATTAGCCATGTAAAATAGTATTTATTTCAACACTGAAACAAACGGCGGGTGGGTCTATGTCTTCATCGGGGGTGAAAGATGACACAGATGTATAGTTTACGTATGACCTGGAAGTATTTATTTAGCGATCGGCGCTAAACCGTCATCTGTACGGAACATGGTTAGTCTACGTTACCCGAAAAATTCCCATCCGGCAGACTTCATCTTTTTCGACAGGGGAAAAAGTTCCAGGGATTCACCTCCTTCGGCCGTCATCCCACACACAGCTGACGCTCACTGACCGCTCGCACCGACCGGAGAGAGGGTCGTGGGACTCGCTGCGCTCTTCGCTGCACACAGCTGACTCTCACTGACCGCTCGCAGCGCCCGGAGAGAGGGTCGTGGGACTCGCTGCGCTCTTCGCTGCACACAGCTGACTCTCACTGACCGCTCGCAGCGCCCGGAGAGAGGGTCGTGGGACTCGCTGCGCTCTTCGCTGCACACAGCTGACTCTCACTGACCGCTCGCAGCGCCCGGAGAGAGGGTCGTGGGACTCGCTGCGCTCTTCGCTGCACACAGCTGACTCTCACTGACCGCTCGCAGCGCCCGGAGAGAGGGTCGTGGGACTCGCTGCGCTCTTCGCTGCACACAGCTGACTCTCACTGACCGCTCGCAGCGCCCGGAGAGAGGGTCGTGGGACTCGCTGCGCTCTTCGCTGCACACAGCTGACTCTCACTGACCGCTCGCAGCGCCCGGAGAGAGGGTCGTGGGACTCGCTGCGCTCTTCGCTGCACACAGCTGACTCTCACTGACCGCTCGCAGCGCCCGGAGAGAGGGTCGTGGGACTCGCTGCGCTCTTCGCTGCACACAGCTGACTCTCACTGACCGCTCGCAGCGCCCGGAGAGAGGGTCGTGGGACTCGCTGCGCTCTTCGCTGCACACAGCTGACTCTCACTGACCGCTCGCAGCGCCCGGAGAGAGGGTCGTGGGACTCGCTGCGCTCTTCGCTGCACACAGCTGACTCTCACTGACCGCTCGCAGCGCCCGGAGAGAGGGTCGTGGGACTCGCTGCGCTCTTCGCTGCACACAGCTGACTCTCACTGACCGCTCGCAGCGCCCGGAGAGAGGGTCGTGGGACTCGCTGCGCTCTTCGCTGCACACAGCTGACTCTCACTGACCGCTCGCAGCGCCCGGAGAGAGGGTCGTGGGACTCGCTGCGCTCTTCGCTGCACACAGCTGACTCTCACTGACCGCTCGCAGCGCCCGGAGAGAGGGTCGTGGGACTCGCTGCGCTCTTCGCTGCACACAGCTGACTCTCACTGACCGCTCGCAGCGCCCGGAGAGAGGGTCGTGGGACTCGCTGCGCTCTTCGCTGCACACAGCTGACTCTCACTGACCGCTCGCAGCGCCCGGAGAGAGGGTCGTGGGACTCGCTGCGCTCTTCGCTGCACACAGCTGACTCTCACTGACCGCTCGCAGCGCCCGGAGAGAGGGTCGTGGGACTCGCTGCGCTCTTCGCTGCACACAGCTGACTCTCACTGACCGCTCGCAGCGCCCGGAGAGAGGGTCGTGGGACTCGCTGCGCTCTTCGCTGCACACAGCTGACTCTCACTGACCGCTCGCAGCGCCCGGAGAGAGGGTCGTGGGACTCGCTGCGCTCTTCGCTGCACACAGCTGACTCTCACTGACCGCTCGCAGCGCCCGGAGAGAGGGTCGTGGGACTCGCTGCGCTCTTCGCTGCACACAGCTGACTCTCACTGACCGCTCGCAGCGCCCGGAGAGAGGGTCGTGGGACTCGCTGCGCTCTTCGCTGCACACAGCTGACTCTCACTGACCGCTCGCAGCGCCCGGAGAGAGGGTCGTGGGACTCGCTGCGCTCTTCGCTGCACACAGCTGACTCTCACTGACCGCTCGCAGCGCCCGGAGAGAGGGTCGTGGGACTCGCTGCGCTCTTCGCTGCACACAGCTGACTCTCACTGACCGCTCGCAGCGCCCGGAGAGAGGGTCGTGGGACTCGCTGCGCTCTTCGCTGCACACAGCTGACTCTCACTGACCGCTCGCAGCGCCCGGAGAGAGGGTCGTGGGACTCGCTGCGCTCTTCGCTGCACACAGCTGACTCTCACTGACCGCTCGCAGCGCCCGGAGAGAGGGTCGTGGGACTCGCTGCGCTCTTCGCTGCACACAGCTGACTCTCACTGACCGCTCGCAGCGCCCGGAGAGAGGGTCGTGGGACTCGCTGCGCTCTTCGCTGCACACAGCTGAGGGAGTCCTGCACTTTCTGTCTTTGATGACACGTAAAAAACTGCGCATACCGCAGGAACGGTATAACGGAAGATTTGAGGGGTTTTGAAACCGTGACTTTTCCATACCGCGGTATACCGTGAACCCGGTTATCGTCCCATGCCTAGTCCACACTCAGGGCAGTCATCTACCTCTGGCCCGAGTTAGTTTAGTCACAGGTGGGCAGTGTTGGGCTAGTTACTCAAAGAATGTAACGTATTGCTCATTACTAGTTACTCCTTTCAAAAGTAATATTGTTACTTTACTTATTACTCTCTGGCAACAGTAATTAGTTACATTACTAGTTACATTAGTTTTTCTTCACGCCCCACAGAAGTTGTAACTGTGTATCTTCCCCATAAAACTCTTCTAGACTGTTACTAACAACATATTTCTGCCTCATCTTTTGACCAAAATCCCCACTGGATCGCAGTCAGAAGTGATTACAAACACTCAATGGTGATTGATAGCGACATTCATGTAGAAGTGTTGTATTAATCTCATTAACTATCATGCGTGGCTTGAAGCTAATTGTGACTTCTGTTCCCCTGAGTTCTGATGACCTCTGTGCTACTCCACACTTCATCTGCCGCACTGTACCTCTGTCTGATTACTGCAGTACGGTCACTATCTTTAGGAGAAGGGTGGACCGAGCATTGTTATATAGTCGCGCAGTTAACCCCACTGAAAGAGTAAAAGCGTTCTGTGACAGATGAGAGCCCAAGCAGCGGTCAGAACTCTCTCCAGCGCGAGGCAGTGAGTACAGCGGCACACGCGGCGGTGTGAGAGGATCAGGAGGAACTCACCCGAGGACTCTTCCAGCAGAAGCAGAGCACACACGCTGAAGCAGAAGCAGCGAAGCGCCTTCATCTCCGCATTGCGCTGCTGCTCGCTCCGTCCACAACACAGGAAGCACGGCTTCGGTCAGGCGGAAGTCCTGTTCGATGGCTCAGCTTCTTCTTCTTCTTCTTCTTCTTGGTGTTTAATGGCGGATGGCACACAACTTTTAGGTGCATTACCGCCACCTTCTGATCAGGAGTGTGGATCAGGATCGTACTCTTCACTAAATTCTATTATATAATCCCGTGTCCTTTAAATAACGCATTAAACATTGAAAGTTTTTATCCCCTGATTTATTCCCCAAAATGTTCATCAAATTAAGTTTTTCTTTATTTTCCTTGAGGACATCCATCAGTATCTTTCGTTCCTCTCCGTATCTTGGACACTTCATTATAACATGCTCTACATTTTCCTCCATATTACAATATTCACATTTTCCAGTTTCATGTCTCCCCGTTCTCTTTAAACTGCTATTAAGAGCAGTATGGCCAAATCTAAGCCTTGAGATGATAGTTTCCTCACGTCTGTTTCTTCCTGTTACTCTGAACTTACCAACACTTCTCTGAATGCTATAACACCATCTCCCTGTTCTTTCTTCTTCCCAATATTTCTGCCATCTATTCTTCACATGCTGCTTGATCACACACTTCATTTCACTCTTACCATACTTTATCTGCACATCTATGTCTGCTTTCTGGGTTGTTTTCTTTGCATATTCGTCTGCTAACTCATTTCCTTGTACTCCCGCATGCGCTGGTACCCGACAGAAAGCTGCAGAACTTCCCATCATCTGGATCCTGAATATTGTTTGAAGAATCTCAATCATTATATCTGCTCTGCTCTCTGAATGACATGTTTTAATTGTAATTAAAGATGAACTTGAATCAGAACATATGAGTGTCCGCGCTGGGTGTTCTTGACTATGTCCTAATATCTTAGTGACAGTTCAGTTCTTCTAAGATCTAAAGGCATTTCTCCCATTTCAATCTGCAAGGCTGCAGTTGGTGTAGATCTCATCGCCTCCGTACAGAATCGCAATGCTGTGTACTGGATTTTGTCCACCTCTTTTAACACACTATTAGCCGCAGACTGATACACTATACTCCCATAATCAAATACAGATCGTATCAATCCTGTATATATACTTCTTAGAGCCGTCCTCTCAGCCCCCCATTCTTTCCCCACTAAACATCTCATTACATTCATTACTCTTTTACATTTAGCAACTATTGTTTTATGTGTATTTTAAATATGAGTTTTTCATCAAACCATATACCCAAAAATTTAAAACATGATACTCTTTCTATATCTTGACCATATAATTTCAATTTGACCTCTTTACTAATCCTACATTTTGAAAAGAATACATTTTTTGTTTTTTCAACAGAGAATCTAAAACCCCACTTATATGACCACCTTTCTACTTCTGTTATTGCTTCTTGCACTTTCCTTACAACAAACTCTAAATTCCTCCCTCGTTTCCAGATTGCACCATCATCTGCATAAAGAGAAATTCCTATTCCCTTCTCAACACTTAAAAACACAGCATTAGTTCGATGGCTCAGCTGAGTCTTCTTCTTCTTCTTCTTCTTCTTCTTCTTCTCTTCTTCTTCTGTGTTTAATGGCGGTTTGCAAACCCACTTCAGAGGTGCATACCGCCACCTGCTGTGCTGGAGTGTGAAGTGAGTTCAGTCTAGCTATATATTATGACTTCTATATTCTATTCTTAAGTCCACTATTCCTAATGGATTTTAAAATGGTCTTTATTATTTTACCACATCCTTGTATTGTGTTTAATATGTTGCAGATTGAACATTCATTGCATCCTGAGTTCTGTAATTCTGTTCATACCTGGGACAGAGTAGCAGCACATGATCAGCTGTGTCCTTCACTTGGCATGTTTCACAGCATCCACTACTGTGTGCTCCTGTTATATACCTGTAGAATTCAGCTGTGTGACCCATCATTAGTCTAGTTAAAGTGGCCTGATCTTCTCCACTGCAGTTCAGTATCGGTTTGCTTTGACTTACGCTGTTTTGTATATTATAAAAACGTCCTTCTGTTTTACAGTATTGCCATTTCCACTTGCAAGCTTCTTTAATTATACTTTCCCTCCGTGCTGCTTAGTGAAACTGAAATAGTAGAGTATTCAGATTAAGTGACTTTAGCCCTTTTATCAGCTTTCTCATTTCCTGGTATATCAACACGCGCTGGAACCCAAACAAAAAACTATTATTCCAGCATGTCTTAATCTATACAATATATTCATTATTTCTATAAAGATATCATATCTAACAGTTTGAAAAGTGTGAAGACTGGCAATGTGTGTATTCCATGTAGCTTTTGTATCAAACCACATACCTAAACATCTTATCACTTTAACCTGTTCTAACTAAAACCCCATTTATAAGACTACCTCTCAACATTATTTACAGCGGTTTGCATTTTATTAACAATATAATCTGCATGACCTCTAAGCCACAGAGCTCCATCATCTGCAAACAACGATTTATTTATATCACTATCTAATGTTGCAAATACATTATTTATCATAATAATAAACAACAAAGGAGTTATGACACGCCCTTGAGGAGTTCCATTCTCAGTTGTTCCTTTCGTTGATATACATTCCCCAATCTTTACTTTAATATTTCTATCAATTAAAAACTATTTAATCCAATTATATAATTTTCCATCTATTCCAATTTGATCTAATTTGATCAACAAACCCTCCTTCCATAACATGTCATAAGCTTTCTCCACGTCAAAGATAACTGCTATTACAGTTTCTTTATTTATCAATGCTTTCCTAATATCTGATTCCAAATTAATCATTGAGTCCATTGTTCCCTTTCCATGTCTAAAACCATTTTGATATGGGGGAAAAAAATATTTTCTCCATTTGGTACATTAAACGATCTGTAATCATTTTTTCCATTGATTTACCTAAATGTGAAGTTAATGCTATCGGTCTATAGTTTAAAGGCATACTTGGGTCTTTACCTGGTTTTTAAAATCTGAATTATTAAAGCTTCTTTCCAGCTCTTAGGTAAAGTCCCTTCTTCCCATACCCTGTTATAAAACTCTAGAATGATTCATCACTTAACTTTTTCAACATTACTAGCTAATTCCATCTTGTCCTGGAGTTGAATTTTTAATTCTGAAGATGAAAAAGGAACATCAAGTAAAACATTTGTTACTCTCTTTTTTCCCATAATATATGGATGCTCTTTTAACAACTTCTCCCTCATTTCCTTACATTCCTTCGTCAAATCATCTGAATCTATTTTGGCTGTGTAGACTGAAGTGCCATCCGTTAACCTCCCATATGTTCCGATTTTAAATTCTGGAGCATAGAACGCAGATCCAGTACGACCTATTTCTGGGTTTCTTGAGCCATCACTGTATATTGGCAGAAATGCATAATAAACTGTTCTAATATATTCTGTTGAATGGGTTTTGATATCAATGTCAATCTGTCCTTTTTGAATATATTCATAATATTGCTCTTATCATTGTCGAATAAATCGTTTTTTAATGCCAATCTATCAGCTCCCCATTCACGTCCTGAAATACACCTCATTACATTTAAAATCTTCTTACATTTATCCACCATCTTATTAATGTGTGTATTCCATGTAGCTTTTGTATCAAACCACATACCTAAACATCTTATCACTTTAACCTGTTCTAACTCTTTATTATATAACTTCATCTTTAAATTTATACTTGACCTTTAATTTGTTATATGTTATTTATTTATAAGACCACCTCTCAGCATTATTTACAGCTGTTTGCATTTTATTAACGATATAATCTGCATGACCTCTAAGCCACAGAGCTCCATCATCTGCAAACAACGATTTATTTATATCACTATCTAATGTTGCAAATGCATTATTTATCAATAAACAACAAAGGAGTTATGACACGCCCTTGAGGAGTTCCATTCTCAATTGTTCCTTTCCTTGATGTACATTCCCCAATCTTTACTTTAATATTTCTATCAATTAAAAACTATTTAATCCAATTATATAATTTTCCATCTATTCCAATTTGATCTAATTTGATCAACAAACCCTCCTTCCATAACATGTCATAAGCTTTCTCCACGTCAAAGATAACTGCTATTACAGTTTCTTTATTTATCAATGCTTTCCTAATATCTGATTCCAAATTAATCATTGAGTCCATTGTTCCCTTTCCATGTCTAAAACCATTTTGATATGGGGGAAAAAAATATTTTCTCCATTTGGTACATTAAACGATCTGTAATCATTTTTTCCATTGATTTACCTAAATGTGAAGTTAATGCTATCGGTCTATAGTTTAAAGGCATACTTGGGTCTTTACCTGGTTTTTAAAATCTGAATTATTAAAGCTTCTTTCCAGTTCTTAGGTAAAGTCCCTTCTTCCCATACCCTGTTATAAATCTCTAGAATGATTCATCACTTAACATTTTCAACATTACTAGCTAATTCCATCTTGTCCTGGAGTTGAATTTTTAATTCTGAAGATGAAAAAGGAACATCAAGTAAAACATTTGTTACTCTCTTTTTTCCCATAATATATGGATGCTCTTTTAACAACTTCTCCCTCATTTCCTTACATTCCTTCGTCAAATCATATTAAAGCTTCTTTCCAGCTCTTAGGTAAAGTCCCTTCTTCCCATACCCTGTTATAAAACTCTAGAATGATTCATCACTTAACATTTTCAACATTACTAGCTAATTCCATCTTGTCCTGGAGTTGAATTTTTAATTCTGAAGATGAAAAAGGAACATCAAGTAAAACATTTGTTACTCTCTTTTTTCCCATAATATATGGATGCTCTTTTAACAACTTCTCCCTCATTTCCTTACATTCCTTCGTCAAATCATCTGAACTATTCATTTTTGAAAATTCCTTTCGAAACATTTCTGCTTTCTCCTCATCACTTATTGCTATTTCATCCTCAATATTTAACACAGGGTAATCATATTCTCTTTGAATCCCGCTCATCTTTTTAATCATGCTCCACACTTCCTCAATTGGAGTGTTTTTCCCTATTTCTTCACAGAATGATCTCCGATACTCGTTCTTCACTTCCCTTATTGTTCTTCTAGTTTCTACTTGAGTCTTGTCATATATTATCATGTTTTCCCAATTGTGAGTTTTCCTTAGAATTTTGAATGCTTTCTTTTTCCTTTTAATGCTATTGTACACCTCTCATTCCACCATGGAACTATTTTTCCCACCCTCTTTCCTTTGCTTTTCGGAATGCATTCACTAGCAACACATTGTATCACTGATATTAACTCTGTATATATTCTTTCGATTATTATTATTCCTTCATTCATCATCATTCTCACACTCTCTTTTCCCCAAGCTCCGCCCATATACTACAGAAATATAACTGCACGAGTAAAGAAAACCAGAACGGGGGGCAAGTACTCAATGTAGCATTGCACTGATCACTAATAAACACTGTGTTCCTTCCAGGTCTCCCTTGAGGCTTGTGGGTGTGTTTAGCAGCCATACAGCCAGCCCTCTTTGGAGCTTTATTTAAGACACATACCTGTCAGACAAGCATCTCTCAGGCTTGATACAAGAAGAGCTGCTCTTCAGACTCAGCGCTGCAGTTGTCCAAGTAAGTAGATTTCCAATTTAGAGCACTTGTGAACTTCAGATGTGGAGCTCATTTAAAGACATGTATTCTGTATTTTATATTACAGATGTATTAAATATGCAACTAGTAATTAAGTAAGTACAATAAAAATGTATAGGGTAGAGGTTGCATTCCTAATATTTAAGTCCCAAGAAGATATTGAACATAAAATACAGGGCTAAGGGGATGCCAATCATGTCATATTAATATTGTGAGAAAAATATTCTACCATTTTGTTGTTATTATTATACATAACAAAACATAAAAGGGTTAATGAAGTTACTTACAAATAAATAAATAAAACAGAACACTAGCTCTCTGGGGAAACATTAGATCTCTTTCCATGTCTTCATTTCTAACCTTGACTCATTTAAACTCATTAAAACAAGTTTAGGAACTTGCTCATAACGTCTTCCTTTATTTTAAAACTGTACTGTATGTGTGTGAACTAATTCAGACAATTTTGCTCATTATGCTTCAGTTAATTTAGCAGACTCCAATCAAAATTAATTCAATATTACATTAACAACCATTGTTTGGAAATTCAGCGCAAGGTTAAAAGCACCTCCTGTAAGAAGAAAAGCAGAACTGATCATATCTTCTGATTTCCAATCTAATGTAAATTATATATAGTGATGAACCAATCTTGATTTTTCATGGCAAATTCAAATTGCTGATGTTTTACAATCAAATGGGTAGATTCCGATAGCCGAATTCTTAAAATACATTTTATTATTAATAGTATTATTAATAGGCCGACTTTAACATTGTGGAATCATGCTACATGAAACATGCCTACATTCAAATTATTCAAATTCATATTTTTTATATTCATAATCCCTCACTCTCAATTCAGTATTTAGGATTTTCTTCAAGTATTTCACGTATCACAAACAGTGATCTTGCTCTACCTGCTACAGTATTTTCTTCTCTTTTCATCTGGCCTTTGATGATAGCTGTTTACAGATTTCATAATATTTCCAGACAAATGGCATTTTGGAAAACGATTGCAATGCAATTTATGTGTAAGTCCGGTTTGTGTTTTGGCAATTAGAGAGCTATAGAATGTCTATAGAATCACTAACATACCAGCATTGCTTTAGGTGTGGAGACTGAGTGTTTGGGTTATTCTGTGTTGCAGGTTCAGGCATGATGAAAGGCATTATTCCCAAGAACAAAACCAAAGGTACTGATTTCTGCGGCGTGAAAGACTATTATTTCATAATCCGCTCTGATCTCGGTTGCTATATGCAGTCGAGTAATTTCAATAAAGGCTTAGACATCACTATTTTCAGTCTGCACCCTGCCTGCCAAAATGGAGATCATTACCTTGGTCACGAGGATGGCTACTTCTACATCATCAAAGGCAGTTCTTACCGCAGGGTCATCGATCTGTCGACAGACAGCGGTGCTGTAGTTTACAGCCTTCATCCCAACTGCCAGGGTGGAGACCACTACCTCTCAGCCTTTGGCAATTTTTACATCATCTTCCAAGGAAAGGGCACTTACCGAAGAACAACAAACATGAATCATGACTCGGATGCTGTTGAATACGACCTGCATCCCAACTGCAGAGATGGTCTGTATTACTGGGGTCTGCCAGACCACTACTACTTCCTCAAGCCGGTCTCAGAGTGGGGAGTTGAGTACTACAAAGGGACCAACTTCAACAAAGACAAGTGTGTCGATGTCTATTCTATTCATCCTGATGTTATTAACTTCCTGCCTGGTGGCCTGTCAGTAACTAAAGGCCCAGCATTTGGCATTTGGGAGAATATTAAAACAATAACTAATGACAGCAATACACCAGTGAAATGGCAAAAGAGAATTAATAAAAAGGTTGGATACAATAAGGAGAAAATGTCCCAGATCACGCACAACTGGAAGATAGCCACGTCAGCCTCGATTGAATCTGGAGCCCTTTCAGGGTTAATTGCGAAGTGTCAGTTCTCCTTTTCTGCAGAATATGGAGGTTCACATGTCAGCACTGAAAACGAAAGCTGGAACGAAGCAACTGAAGTGGATGAACAACTCTCATTTGAGCTGAAGCCAAATGAAAGTTTATATCTGTGGCAGTACAAACTGGGTCTTGGACAAGAACCAGTGTTGTTCTGCCGTGATTTGATGATTGACGATGAGCCTAACCCTCCAGCTAAAATCCCACTGCCACCTGCACAAACATGAACAACGATCAGCACAATTTAACTACAACGATTTACTTAACATATTGAAAGCAAAATCCAAATGGAATATGTTGGATCCATGTGGCATAAAGTGAAATATGCATTTTTCACATACTGTATGTGAAATGTTCCACATAACTTTTATTTTTTTATTTTTTTTACATATTTCACTTTATGCCACATGGATCAACATATTCCATTTTGCTTTCAATATGTTAAATAAAGCTGGCATACTGCCTTTAAAGTCTTGGTGTTTTAATTGACAGTCTGTTTCTTTACCAAATGTTATGTGTATGTCTGACAAATCCACAATTCCAGATAGTACACAGACATGTGCTTGAAATGTGCTATGCAATTTTTATGATCACAATTTTTATGAACGCTGCAAAAACACATTGTGGTAACACCTTTATAATAACTTTCATTAATAAATCATTAGTAAAGATTATATAATTTTTAACAGATCATAAGTTAACATACATTCAAAAAGTGAGAAACGTGAGACCATGTGTGTGTTAATATTTACTAATACACTTATTAAACATTACCTAATGTTTAACAGATCATTATTTCATGTAAATTAAAATGCATACAAATGTCATCAAACTTTCACTTCATATGATCATGCACTTTTTAAAAAATCTAAAAATGATTTTGACAGATGTTATACGCTGATTAAAAGCTTTTGTTAATGGACAACACTTTTGCTACTATTGTGGTGTGATACGGGCCAGGTTAGGGACAGGTTTGGTGTTATGGGTAGGTTTATCACACGTTATTTTCTCTGTCCAGCTCTCGCTATTAACAAACCATTAACTTCAACTTTTGCCTTAAACTCCAAAATAGTGAAAAAGACAGCAATTATTGGATTTTTTTTCAATTTGGTTAACAGTGAAACAATGGAAGAGATTATGCTATTTTAACATTATTGTGTATTGTTTACTTGCATCTTGAGGGTTCCAAAAACCATGTGAAAATTATTTTTGCAGATTTTTCTTCTGCTTGTAATAATATATTGCCAGCTGTCCAGGTCAAAAGACTATCTTTAGGTTTCTCCCTAGATGGAGGACTGATTTTGTGGTTGCAGGATTTCTTAATTTTAGGAAATTGCTATGTAACCAAATTTTGATGTCAACAATACAGGCATTTAACAAGTCAGGTGCAAGAGCAGAAACAGAGCAAGTTGATATGTAAATTTGCAGGCCATGGGCATAACAGTAATAGCTGAGACCATGGCTATGGATAATATGTCCAAGGGGTAACAGATAAATATTGAACAGAAGTGGTCCAAGACCAGAGCCTTGAGGGACACCTTGAGAGAGGGAACAAGCAGAAAATGTGAAGTTATAAACAGTAATAAAAAACTGTCAGTGATCAGTGAGATATGATATAAACCAAGCTATAGCACTACAAATGATGCCAATAGCTGATAACCAAGAGGTAAGTATATGATGGGATTCGGTGCCAAACTGCTGATGTTAAATCAAGCAAGGTAAGAACTGTAATATAACCAGAATCAGCAGATATTTGGTCATTAGTAATTTTTAACAGTGCTGTTTCAGTGCTGTGGCCTGATCGAAAACCAGATTGATAGGGATCAAAAAGATTGTTAGCAGACAATGCAGAGGGATGAACTAGCTGCTGTGAGGACAACTTTTAAAACAAGCAGTTTAGAAATGAAAGGAAGATTAAATAAAGGTCTGAAATTACTCATGACAGACTAATTTAGTCCAGGTTTCTTTAAAATGGGGGGAGGGGACCGCGGCAGTATTTAATAGTAGTAGGATTGACCCGGAAGACAGAACAATTGATCAAGTGAGCAGTAGCAGATGCTACAGATGGTGGCAACATCTCCAAGATGCTTCAAGAAACCTATACATATATGTTTATAATAATCTGCTGCTATTTAAGATTCATTTTTGGAAATTTTGCCTTTATTATGATATGACAGTATCTAGACAGGTGTAGCAAATCAGCTCATGGAAAATATGAATAATTAACCATAACTAGTTATAATTAACTATTCATATTTTCAAATTATCTTGAACTTGTGCGCAATTCAATGGTTTCAGCTCTCTGCCTTGTAAAAGACTCCTAATTAATGTC
>NW_015505825.1:1920079-1920705 GCF_001515645.1 Sinocyclocheilus grahami
ATCCAACTAATCAAGTCCTTCAGGCTTATTTGAAAACTTCATGGTTTGTGTGTTGGAGCAGGGTTGGAACAAAACTCTGCAGGGCTGCGGCCCTCCAAGAACGGAGTTTGACACCCATGAGTTAGAGAAAACATAGGTGTATACCAGGGAGACATATGAGATAAAGGTAATTAATGGAAATAACCACGTCACTATGTTCATCTGGTTTATATAATTTATAAAGAACAGTTTCATAGAAGTTACAAATACACTTAACCCTTTTGGAGATTATTTTACACATGCACAACCTGGTTCATTTATACAGTGTTTTCATGCTTTCTGAGCAGCTCATCCATGTTGTGTGTGATGTCACTGGAAGTTCCATCTGTATAAATATATACACAGGGGTGGCCAAAATGATTTATTATTATTAGTATTTTCACCAGCTAAAAAATGGTTTTAAGTCTATCTTTTGCTGTAGTGTGTAAGAAGGAAATATCAGTTTACATTTCAAAAGATTAATTTTGCCGTTAATTGTAATAATCCAGTGAGAATTTTGTCTGACAACAGCCAGTGCTCCACACAGAGATCTGATATCCAGGCTGTCTGGAATGACATGAAGAAACAGAACAAACTGAGACAGACTA
>NW_015505825.1:1922127-1922871 GCF_001515645.1 Sinocyclocheilus grahami
ATAAATCCATTTGAGTAAAAAAGGATTTACACCCAACTGCCCCAATTTTTTAATCAAACAATGGGGTTTAATTGTATAAAAAGCCGAACTAAAATCAATTAATAACAACCGTGCATAGGCTTTTGGAGTCTCAAGATGTTTCACAATAGCATAAGTTATGTTAATAATAGCGTCCACCGTACCGCAGCCTTGTCTGTAGGCGAACTGGAGTTGGATCTAAAACAGGTTTTATCTCTGTCTTTAGCAAAGACACCATATCCCTCTCAAAACACTTCATAACACATGATGTCAAGGCTATTGACCAATAATCATTGTTCTCCACTGGACATTATATCTTTGGTAAAGGAACAATAACATATTTTTTTCAAATATGAAAAATATTCAGGGACAATATGACAATCCAAAGATCGTTGAAAAACAGGGCACCATGCAATTGTAAGCTCATCTGCACATGATTTTAAAAGAACAGCTGAAATACCATCAGGTCCTGTGGACTTTCTAGTATTTATTTGATTGAAAAATTAACAAACCTTCTTAGGGTCAATTATCACTCTGAAAGAAGTATTACAAAAGTCTCAAGTCTCGCTTACAAAAGTCTCCGGAAAGTGCATACCTTCCTGAGTATGATTTTGTGTTTCAAATCTGAGATAGAACTCATTTAATTAATTAGCCTTTTCTAAATCATTATTAGTACACAGATACTTATGTCTAGTGTTCATATTTGTCATCACTTTAATAGTGTCC
>NW_015505825.1:1924588-1925456 GCF_001515645.1 Sinocyclocheilus grahami
AGATCACCAGTCATCGTCCAAATCCTTTAATTTAGAACAGCGAGCTGCAAGAACAGCTTACATTTCCAAAGACCTGCAGTACTCCGACAAAAAAAAAGTGTGTTTGTCTGCTCAGACCCTGACGCTAAGCATTTTCCACGTCATATTCTTTTTATAAATATGAGCGCTGGCATGGATTTAAGCGCACAAACTCTAAGATCGAATCTGTGATCAGATCAAATCTGTGCATGCGCACACTTTATAAATGAGTCCCCCAAGGTGGCCTATATTGAAGCATTTTTAAGAGAAATGCACGTCACTATTCTACATGTTCAAAAGAACAGGTCACTTCTGTAAAACCACATACCAGTGTCAGTTAGGGGAAATGTGTGTCTCTGACTGTGGTCTTAACACAGTTGAGTTAACAGCAGGGCTTAAAAATGAACAAAAAATAAATAAATCAATCGGTTCACTCTGATTTCGAGCAGAATCTGTATTTTAACATTTCTGTTCATGCGTACCTTCTTTATTATTACTGTTCCAAAACTGGTTTGAGAAGAAAACATATTTTTGTAGTTTGTTTGCATATAATAATAATAATAAGTAGCCTAGTTACAGCATTTTAAAAAACTGTAATTTAGTCTGCTATCTTGCGTTTACTTATAGCCAATACAGCATCTTTTATAACAAGATTTTGGCCAAATGTATTAAACGAAAGGAAAAACTGTCAACAGTATTAAAACTGTCAAACAGTATTTTTTTAAAGATAATTAAAAATGTTTGCTGCATGTGTAATGTTCTCGTGCAGTGTGTTGAAACTCTGACTAAACACCAAGTTAAACCATAGCCAATGAAGACAGAGTCATAGTAAGGTTGATCATTTACTGTC
>NW_015505825.1:1925671-1926491 GCF_001515645.1 Sinocyclocheilus grahami
TGTGTGTGTGTGCTCAAGGAATCAGTACCTTAATTTCCTATGATCACCAAACCCTTCTTGATATACAATCCACTGTCATGGATATGTGTGCTCAAAATCCGAATGGAGAGAAATTCACCTACACCCAGTTTTTCTCAGCGTTCCCGAAGGCCGCTTGCCACGTCGGCTGTTCATTTCATCGGAAAAGACGCCATAGAAAGTGTGGGAAACGGGCTGGCATTTTGGTCAGGATTAAAAGATCCTTGCACACATCCACGTCTTGGTCTTGCGATCTGCTTGGAGTCGATGGATGGGATAAAAACCTCTCTCTTCAGCGCACTACAATCCCCCGTTACACCTGTCTACTGCCCATCCTACCAGATGTGGCTACATCTGTTTGCGCTACAACGCGGCCGCGGATCATCAAAAGAGGCGCTAATCCATGAAATCTCCGGACACTGGATTATGCAAAACCATCGATCATATTCCCTGAAGAAATTACTCATGTTACTAAGCTGGCTATGGTAAACTTGAGATCTCTTCATAATACTTTCATCTTAAATTACTTTTTTAAGTCTCATGACCTGGATTGTTTATTTATAATGGAGACCTAGCTTCGCAGCGGTGAGTTGGATCCTTTAATTGAACTTTCCTCAAATGACTGTCAGTGTTTTAGTTCGCCTAGGACTATGGGGCAAGGTGGAGGTTTGGCATCGGCTTTTAGAAACATTTTTAAGTGCCGATTGCTGCCTACGGATCATTATAATACCTCTGAAGTTCAATTACTCCAGTTTCAGTTGCCTTGTCCAGTACTTTGTGCTCTAATTTACAGGCCACCAAA
>NW_015505825.1:1926501-1928252 GCF_001515645.1 Sinocyclocheilus grahami
GCTATGGTAAACTCGAGATCTCTTCATAATAAAACTTTCATCTTAAATTACTTTTTTAAGTCTCATGACCTGGATTGTTTATTTATAATGGAGACCTAGCTTCGCAGCGGTGAGTTGGATCCTTTAATTGAACTTTCCCCAAATGACTGTCAGTGTTTTAGTTCGCCTAGGACTATGGGGCGAGGTGGAGGTTTGGCATCGGCTTTTTAGAAACATTTTTAAGTGCCGATTGCTGCCTACGGATCATTATAAGACCTTTGAAGTTCAATTACTCCAGATTCAGTTGCCTTGTCCCATGACCATGGCCACACACTGGATCTGATCTTATCTTATGGCATTTCTGTACATAATGTTGATATTTCTGATTTTTGTGTATCTGACCATAAGCCTATTCTTATTAATATCACAATGTCTGGTCCAGTTCAGAAATCATTTTCCTCGCGGTCTGTTTCTCGTGTTGTCACCTCTGATACAGCCAGCCTTTTCTCTGAGGCCTTCTCTACTCTGTCTGAAAGTGTGTTAAAACTTCCTGACTCAGATCTTGGAATAGAAGAGATGATAACGCTTTTTAATAATGCCTGCTCTTATGTTTTAGATTCTGTTGCTCCTTTTAAAGTTTCAAAACCCAAACGAAGGTCAGAACCTTGGATAAATAGTAATATACGAGTTCTCAGACAGGAATGTAGGAAAGCTGAGCGCAAATGGAAGAAAGACAAACTGCAAGTGTCTTATGAACTCTTGAAAAACGCTCTTTCTGCCTACCAGCATTCTGTAAAAATTGCAAAAACTGAATATCTTTCTGAATTAATATCTAAAAATCCACAATCCAAAAATTCTGTTTAATACGTTAAATGCTATTTTTTCTCCTGCTAACAGTTCTGGTCTGGACAGTACTCCAGAGACCTGCACAGCATTCCTACATTCTTTTATGGGAAAGGCGGACGTCATACGGTCTACTGTTACAATGTGCAGTCATGACCCCTCTGAACCACTCACTAGTCATGCTTTTTTTGAACGGTTTGAACCAATATCCCTTTCGGAGCTTGGCGATATAGTTCACAAGATTAAGCCCACCACTTCTCCTGTTGATGTTATCCCCACCCAGCTCTTTAGAGAGGTCCTGGATACTATCAGCCCTAGTGTACTGGCTATTATAAACAGATCCTTAGACAGTGGCCATGTTCCTATATGCCTCAAACAAGTAGTGATCACGCCTCTTCTTAAGAAGCCAAATTTAGACACAACCAATCTTAAAAATTTCCGGCCTATTTCTAAGTTGCCATTCTTGTCTAAAATTTTGGAGAAATTTTTTTTTAAATCAGTTATCGTCATTTGTCTCACAAAACAATATTTTAGATCAATTTCAGTCTGGTTTTAGAGCCCATCATAGCACTGAGTCTGCACTGCTGAAGGTGTCGAACGATCTACTCCTTGCTTTGGATTCTGGTAAATCTGCTATTTTAATGCTACTTGATCTTAGTTCTGCATTTGATTCAGTTGATCATGCTACCCTTCTTAATTGTCTAAGGAATGAAGTTGGCATTAGGGGCACGGCACTGGATTGGTTCTCATCATACCTCTCCGATAGATCAGCTAAGGTGATGATTGGACACTCGTCCTCTCCTTCTGCACTGCTCACCTGTGGGGTACCTCAGGGGTCCCTCTTGGGGCCTATCTTATTTTGTTTGTATATGCTCCCCTTGGGTTCGATCATGAGGAAATATAATATTTCATATCATTGTTATGCTGAC
>NW_015505825.1:1928794-1935045 GCF_001515645.1 Sinocyclocheilus grahami
TTTGAAAAACAGATAAGTGCTGTGGTGAAAAGCAGCTTTTTTCAACTAAGGCAAATAGCCAAATTAAAATATATAAACTCTTGTTTAAGGATTTGGAGATAGTTACTCACGCCTTCATCTCTTCCAGACTTGATTATTGCAATGCGCTTTATATGGGTCTCAATCATTCATCGCTGAATCGCTTGCAGTTGGTCCAGAATGCAGCTGTGAGGTTGCTGACTGGTATTAAGAGGAGAGAAAGCATTTATCCTGTCCTAGCATCTCTTCATTGGTTACCGGTGCAGCATAGGATCCATTTTAAGATTTTATTATTTGTGTATAAAGCATTAAATGATCTAGCCCCATCATACTTGTCCGAACTTCTCAGCTATCAGCAATCCTCTCGCTCTCTCAGATCCTCTGATAAACTTTTCTTGCAAATACCTCGCTCTCGCTTGAACTTTAATGGAGATCAGGCTTTTTCTGTAGCCGGTCCTCGACTATGGAACAGCATACCCCTGGACATTAGATCTGTGCCTTCCCTTCCTGTTTTTAAATCCCACCTGAAGACTTATCTGTATTCCTTGGCTTTTGGATGAAATGTATGTTTTTGTATGTTAATGTATTTTGCATTGATTATGTGTTTTTGAGTCATTTCTTTTTATTTTCTTAATCTCTATATTTACTTTATTTGTATCATCCTTGCTCACTGAGGTACCTCTGCACCATTTTGTCCATTCCAAGCTCCTTGCACGCTCCGATGAAATTGGTACTGCAATCGGAACGGAGCTGTTTTGCAGGGCCTCTGAGTGCAAAGAAGCGCCTGAGAGCATTTATGCAACTTGACGCATCCATCGACTCAATGACCTCGACGTGCACAGCTCTTGAACTCATACAGCAGAACATGATGGCCCACCGCTTGCTCTCCTCTTGTCCTCCTCTGGTGCGTCTGCTCCTGACAGACCAGGGTCCAAATACATAGAGACCCACATACGTAAAGGGAGGGCAGATTTTGAGACATTCAGATGGCAGATCCATCATTTGTTGTTCTGCAAGCTTTCCACGCAGCTTATGACAGTTTATGCATTTGTGGAGTACTGAATTGATAAGTGACTTGCCTCCCAAGATCCACAATCCTGCTGCCCTGATTGCTCCTTCCGGCAAGTGACGGCCTTGATGTTTCACTTGCTCATGGTGATGTCGAATGAGCAGTAAGGATATGTGGCTATCTTTGGGAGCAAATATCAAGTACTTCAGTCGTCCACCAACCAAGGTTATTTTCGTAAATGAAAACTAAAACTAAGAAGAAAAAGATTGATGAAAAACAATTTCTTAAAACTGAAATAAAATAAAAATGACAAAATAATTGAAAAACTAAAACAAAACGAAACTAACAATAGTTATTGAAAAACTAACTGAAATAAAATTATAATTATCAAAAATAAATAATAATTTCGTAATCATTACGTTCTCACCCCTTGGCAGAAAAATATATGAGCTGTGTGGCGGTTTAGGGTAATAGCTGTAAATGGCACACGTGAGGTTATCTGATGGAGAGACGCAAAACAGTTTAAAGCAGAGTCCTGCACAGGTCCTGTTTGGTAAACGTGCACCAGCAGTACTTAACAGAACACTCGACCCATTTTAATTCTGTACCAGACCAGACCCGTTTGACATAAAGACCGCGAGTTGCGACCCGAACCGCACCTGCATTAAATCTATTACATCAGGTAGGCAAAATTATTTATTTTCTCATGTAACACAAGCATCCAAACCAAAATTAGGCATTCTAAGTTGGTGCTTTGAAGAAAATCAGACACGCAGCGCAACGTTATAATAATAATAATAATAATAACAACAACAGAAAAAAAGACGAGAACGTGCATCCTTTCTGAAAACAATAGCATAGCATCTTGTGATCACTCTGCCAGGCTTTCGGACAAATGTGCATAGGCTAAATCACATCATAAAGATGCTTATAATTCTTAATAAATTAAATGAATATTCAAATATGAGCCTTTACTGTTAAATGCGATTGCCGTTATTATTGAATTTCATTAGTCCCAGTTATGATTTATGCGCAGTTGTTCACGGAAAAGTGAGCAAGACACGACAGTTACAATATATTATGATTGTTAAAAAAAAAAAAAGACATCTAACCATCATAACCAAATTAGGCTACATTTATTGTCATACTAAATATCTCAATTCACATCATCATTAGACATGACATTAAGCACAACTTGTGCTTAATGTCAACAACTTGTGCTTTGTGTCTAGCAACACGTTAATTTCGTGTTGCTAGACATTTGCATCACTAAGGCTAAATTATGCTTATAAGTTTTTCTTTGGCCTACGCTCTGTTTGTCTGGAAGTGATCTGTTAATTCTGCTAAACTTTAATTAAAACTTAAACTAAAACTGAAACTAAACTATATAAAAACTAAATAAAAATTTGTTCGCAAAATAAAAACTAAACTAACAATATTAATGAAACTAATAAAAACTAAACTGAATTATATAGCAAATTTGAAAACGATATTAAAATAATACTAATTAAAAAATTCAAAACTGTAATAACCTTGCCACCAACACAAAGGAAATTGTCCTCCATGATTGGACTGAGTTTCTGTAAGCAGCTACTTTTGGATACAGCTTGGTTAGCTTGGAGAGCTGACAGTTCTTTTGCAAATGCAGCCTTTTGTGTTACTTTAAGGATAACATTCCTTGCTTGGTCTATTTCACCTGGAGTACGAGGTAAGTCACATTTTTGCCAACCTTTGCATTTGCTGTTTTGGTTCGTGTGCTTGAAGGATTTTGCCATGTGAACTAGGAATGCTACTCCTCTTACCAGGGAGGTGAAGGTGAAGAACCATTGGAATCGGTTAGAGGTAAGCTCTGGTTCTTCCAGGTTAGTAGCACATGTTTGTACTTGTGGTCAGATTTCTGAGTCGTTTTCAGGTTCAATTAGCTCAAACGTTTCAGTCATTTGAGTTTTTTCTGCAGGTGGCTGATGCAGGAAGGAGAGACCGGTAAAGCAAGAAGTCTGCACTAGGCAGGATGCAGGTAAGGATCGCGACGCATTATCTGCAGGGTTTTCTTCCATGCGTACATAGTGCCACTGCTCAGGTCTCGAGGACTGATGGATGCGTTGGACTCTATTGTGAACATACACGTAGAATCGCTTTGACTCATTATAAATGTAGCCGAGCACCACTTTGCTATATGTAAAGAACTTTATGTCATTCAACTCTAGATCTAGCTCATCCTCAATGAGATCTGCCATCTCTACTGCTAAGACAGCAGCAGACAGCTCAAGCCTTGGGATTGTAGGTTCGGACAGGGGTGCTAGTTTTGCCTTGCCCATAACAAATCCTACTTCAACTTGCCCATCTTTCTGAAGTGCTTTCAAATACGCCACAGCACCAATAGCCTTATCAATGAATGAATGAATGATGCATTTATATAGCGCATCATTGTGTATTTTTTACACCCAAAGCGCTTTACAATCATGTGGGGGGTCTCTCCTCAACCACCACCAGTGTGCAGCATCCACTTGGATGATGCGACGGCAGCCACAGGACAACGACGTCAGTGCGCTCACCACACACCAGCTACAGGTCAGATCGAAAACACTGTTGACAGTGGAAAGGAATCCACAGCGGGTAAATGGCCTGGTAATGGTCGATGCGGAGTAGGTGAATGTGTCAGTCGTGATCTCCCATAGCAGACCTAAACTCTGTTGTGTGGGTGAAGTTTCTCCACTCAGATCTAGGTCCTTGATTACAGGAGCACAGTCTTAAGGCGGGAAAGCTTCCATGACTGTCTGAGAGTTCGAAGCAAACTTGTGTAAACAGAGGTTTGACTGAGCTAGTGAGGCCTGTGTTCGTTGGAGCAAATCAATTGCCTCAACTTCAGATGGTAAAGATACCAAACCATCATCAACATGGAAATGTCTTTCCACAAACTTGACGGTATCAGCGCCATGCTCCGGTGCACCTTTGCACTTCTCTTCGCAGCCCGTAAATGGCCACGGAAGGAGATGGCCAATTGTCAAAGACGTGGACCTTCATCTGATACTCAATAATTTCCTTGTTGATGTCATTGTCCTTGTGCCATAGAAAACAGAGGACGTTACGATGGTCTTCACTCACCAAGAAACAATGGAACATCTGTTGAATGTCCACTATAATTGCAACCTTCTCTTTCCGAAAGCATAGCAGGACGACGACAAGGGAGTTAATGAGGTCGGGGCCTGTGAGGAGCACATCATTGAGAGAGATGCTGGAGTATCGAGCACTGGAATAAAAGACCACCCTGATCTGATTGGGTTTTTGGGGATGGTAGACCCCAAATGTAGGAAGATACCAGCATTCATCCCCTTCTCTCAGTGGTGGCGCTACCTCAGCATGTCCATTGGTAAAGATCTTTTCCATGAATGCCACATACTGTTGCTGCATCTCAGGTTTTCTCTTCAGGGTTCGCTGCAGGCATGTGAAACGATTAACAACTTGCTCTTTATTGTTTGGCAAGGGCTGGCATTGTTCTCTGAACGGTAGAGGAGCTACCCAGCTGTTAGCATCGTTTCTGTAGACGTTTGTGTCCATTATTTTTAGGAAAGCTGTGTCTTCCACGGATGGAGCAGGTTTGTTGTCATGCTCAGTTCTACTGAACACTGTCTGTCCAAGCATTTTCTCAGTTGCTTTGGTAGACGTGCTACCACTTTGCTGCGTCTCCTTGACCTGCATAAAGCTTGTACAGGGTTGAAAAATTTAATGGCGGCCACTTTCCAGCACATTGGTCTTGAATGTGTTGACCGTTGGCCTATGTACTAAGGTACATAGGCCAACGGTCAAAGCTTGTACAGGGTTGAAAAATTTAATGGCGGCCACTTTCCAGCACATTGGTCTTGAATGTGTTGACCGTTGGCCTATGTACCTTACCCAGGCACACCTCTCCTATTACTACCCAGCCCAGGTCCAGTCGTTGGGCAAAGGGGGTGTTGTTTGGTCCATTGACCTGCTGCCTGACTTTGTGTGCCCTAGTAACATATCTTCGAGTAGTAAAAGTATTTCTGCTTCTGGTTCTAGTTCTGGAATGTGCTTGACAATGTGACGGAGATGAGGCTGGTGAAGAACTGCACTTGGCGTTGGAATCTCAGATCGATTGTTCATGATTTCATGACACTCAATGAGTGGTGGAAGGGAGATGAGAACTCTTCCGTCCAGGGACTCGATCTGGAATCCTTCTTCTTTCTTGCCAGATGTTTCTGTGATTCCAGAGCAAGCTCTGAGATGATATGAGAATTGTTCACTCTCCACATTGAACAGCTAAAATAATTCTGGTCTTGCTAATGAACGATTGCTCTGGTCGTCCAGAATTACGTAGGCATTGATGGCCATATCCCTGGAACCCTTTGGGTACAGCTTTACGAGGCAGATTTTTGAGCATGAGCGGCCCCACTGACCTTGACCACAAACTTCTGTACAGCTTGTATTGACAACAGCCATATTAGACTGAGCTTCTCCCTCCCCGCCATCCTCCTGTGATGGTGAAGGAGCCTTGACTACTTGTGGTGATGGGCCAGGGTGCTTGGCCGCATCATGATTGGTGCTACCGCATTCAGAGCATTTCACAGAAGACTTGCATTCCTTGGCGAGGTGAGAAACCGAAGAACAGCATTTGAAACATATTCCTTTCTCCTTGAGGAAGGCCTTTCTGTCGTCGAGGAGTTTGTTTCTGAATGTTCTGCATTTTTTCAAGGGGTGTGGTTTATTGTGTAATGGACAGATTTTGTTAGGGTCATCACTGGCTGCACACACATCTGTTTTGTGAACTGTGATGGGTTTGTTGGTTTGGAAACTCTTTACAATGGATCTGTCTGGTTTCACAATTGTCGTAGCACTGCTTTGATGCATAAAACTAGGGTCATTTCGCTTCTTTGCTTCACAGCACGCAAAGTTACAGAAATACTCAAAAGGGAGGAAAGCGACCGTGATTTTCTTCTTTGTACCATGACCCAGAAGTCACCCACTTGTCCTGAAGCCCATATGGAAGCTTATCTACAATTGGTGCGATTCCACGTGAAGTGTCAAGGTATGACAGACCTTATGAAGTATGACAGGTATGACGGTCTTTAGCTGAAATCCTAGAAAAACTGTCCAATCACTGAAACAGTGACCTTTCAATGATTTCTCATAGTCTTTCCCATGCTTTGTGTAAAGCAAGATTGGGGTTATTGACATGCACTGAGCAGATCCGCTTCACCATTTC